>NC_077227.1:737612262-737802262 GCF_027887165.1 Monodelphis domestica | reverse complement strand
CCTTCCTCTCTCCTTTCCTCCCTCCCTTCCTTTCTCCCTCCTTCCCTTCTTCCCTCCCTCCCTCCCTCTCTCTCTTTCTCCCTCATTCCCTGCTTTCCTTCCTCCCTTCCTTCCTCCCTCCCTCCCTGCCTTCTTTCCTCTTTCCCTCCCTCCCTCCTTTCCTCCCTCCTTCCCTCCCTTCCTCCCTCCTTCCCTTCCTCCCACCCTCCCTTCCTCCCTCCCTGCCTTCTTTCCTCCTTCCCTCCCTTCCTCCCTCCTTCCCTTCCTTCTTTCCTCCTTCCTTCCCTGCCTTCCTTCTTCCCTCCCTTCCTCCCTCCCTGCCTTCTTTCCTCCTTCCCTCCCTCCCTCCTTTCTTCTTCATTAAATCCTTACCCTGTCCTAGGTATCTTGCCAGGCACTCAAGATAGAGACAAAACCAGAAATGCAAAATAACTGGGGGAGAAGAAAAGCCTTTATTAAGCACCTGCTCTGTGCCTAGCCAGGGGCTGTGCTCTTTACCGGTATTCTATCATCTGATAAGCAGCGGGCGCTGGTGCCTGGAGGAGCCCAGGAAATGCTCCCCGAATACTGAGCTGAGTCTAGAAAGAAGCCGACAGAAGCAGGGACAGCCGGCATTCTCGGGGTAAGACCAGAGAGGGACAGGACGTGGAAAGCTGGGAACAGCGCCTGGGTGGGTTGGGCTGGAGAGCAGAGAGCCAGGAATGGAGGAGTCCTGCCGGGGGTGCAGAGCGGGGCAAGCATGTGAGCTTGACAGAGGCACCCAGAACCCCAGCCTGAGTCACTCTGCCAGGAAGGAGCCCCGTATAAAGCCCCTAAAGGGTCCTGATCCCGACGACAGTACCTAACCCCAACGCTATCAGGGATGACGGCATTGAGACAGCTGAAAGCCCCTGGGTAAGTCTGCGCAGCTCCCTGAAGCCCGGCGTTCCCATGGGCCAAATGGGGCTCGTCATTGCTCCCCCCTCCCGGCCATGAAGCGCTTTGCCCCCGTGGAAGCGGGTCACAGTGTTATCGCTCCGGTGGCTATTGCTGGAGTCCCTTCAGGTGCTTCGCCAGAGCCGCGGATGGAGCTGGAGTGGACGCAGAGGAGGCCTCAGCAGTGCCGGCCAAGACTCAGAGGAGGAAGGCATCCAGGCCCGTCCATCCGGGCCCCTCTGTGGGGCGCCTGCTGGCAGGCTCGTGGCAGAGGGGAGCCCCCGTGCAGAGAGGCCTGGGGAGGCCTGAGCCCGGCTCACGGCGGGTAGCCTGAAGGATGCTCCTCAGCCCCGGAGTGGGGAGCTGCGCCCCCTCGTGGTGCTCGGAGACATGGCATCTGTTTGAGCCCCGGATGCTGGGCAGCTCCCTGACCTACTGGGCTTCAGGAGGGTGCCTGGGGCTACAATGGGGGAAAGATGCCCCTCTGCCTCCAGAGGGCTCAGCGTCTAGCTGGGATACTGGACTCGAGCCACGTAAGCCCTCCGCCTGGGGGCAGGGGGGCAGAACAAGAACAGAGACTGAAGCTGGAGTTGTAAGGTGAAGAGTTGAATCGCAATGCTGAGCCTGTGTGACCTTAGGTAAGTCACCCGACCTCCATTTCCTCCTTTGTAAACTAAGGTGTCCTAAATGCCTCTTCAGCTCCCTTCTGCTTCTACCCTTCCGTGTGCTCCGTTCTCAAGTCTCTTCCAACTAAAACTAGAAGCACAAACCCAAAGAGCAGTTAATAGGCATCTGCTCTGCCTGGGTACGCTGGGCTGGGCACGGAAGGACGCACAAGGATGGCGCCTGGCCTCTAGCCGTCCCTCTTGATCTGGCCCTCCAGAGCCTGAGACTCTGCCCGCAGGATGCCCAGCCGGGGCAAGCGGAATTCTTCATCTCGTTGGGAAATTCCTCCCAGCATCTCTGCGCCCTGCCCTCCCTCTCGGCCCTACAGCGCCCCTTCAGGCAGCATCGTCCCGCATTAGAAGGTAAGCTTCTTGAAGGCAAAGACCACCCTGCTTGCTTGTACTTGACAATCTATTGGGTAAGACGCGGTCTCCCCCTTCAAGGAGTTTGTCACCTAATGAGGAGGAGACGTGCCCCCACAATCATAGCAACTTCCATTTCTTTCGTGTAAGGTTGGCAGATGCTTTCCCTGCACAGTCCTATGACTTAAGTAGAAAAAGCATGATTGCCCCATTTTACAGATGGGGCGAGAGAGACTCCGACAGTAAAGTGAACAGAACCGAGGGAACATTGTAAGGGCAGCTAGATGGCCCAGTAGATGAAGAGCCAAGCCTAGAGACGGGAGGTCCTGGCTTCAAATTTGACCTCAGATGCTTCCTAGCTGTGTGACCCTGGGCCAGTCACTTAACCCTAATTGCCTAGTCCAGTGATGGTGAACTTTTGAGAGACTGAGTTCTCAAACTGTGACCCTTACACGCATGTGTCCCCTGCCTAATCCCAGGCAGGGGAGGGAGAAAGTGCTCCCATTGGGCTGCTGGGAAGAGGCTTGAGTGACATGAGAAATGTCCTCAGGTGCAGTGGTGAGCGGGAAGGAAACAGTCCCCTCTGGCACACTCCGGCATGCATACCATAGGTTTGCCAATACAGGCCTAGCCTTTACTACTACATGTTAGCAGTCCTACAGCGCTTCAAGGACTGCTCAGCATTTTTCACAGTCTCTCATTTGGGCTTTATAACAACCCTGAGAAGGATGCTATAGATGTTCCCTTACAGATGGGGAAACTAAGCTCTGAAGAGGTTAACAGAGTGGGTGAGAAATGCAATTTGGATGTCAGTCTTGCCTTCGAAGGACAGACATGGACAGGCTGTGGTACCTGAATCATGGGGCGGGGGGAGAGGGGGAGGATCCAAAGCAGTGAGACCCCAGATTCCTTTGATTATGTAAGTACTGCATAATGGAAGAAGAATGTGGGTCCAGTGAATGAGAGGCATGCACAATGCCATCCGGCTTGTCTATGGTTCATGGTTCACTTGCTCTGGAGCCACAGCTCCAAGGTCATCTTGTACAATTCTCTTATTTTACAGATGAGGAAACTGAGCCTCAGAGAGGGAAAAAACTTCATAAGATTACAGACCCAGAGCTGGAAGGGACCTCAGAGGTTATTGAATCCAACCTCGTCACTTTACTGATGAAGAAACTGATACCTCTTGGGACCTCCGAGCAACTTGCCAAAGTCACCTAGGCAGTGGACACCAGAGCTGGCATTTGAACTCAGGTCCTCTGACTCTAGGGACAGTGGTATTCCCACAGCTATGGTAGCTCCCTTGGTAACCCTGTGAGGTGAATGGATCGTTTTACAGATGAGGAAACTATTGTAGTTCCATGACTTCTAAGTGGCAGGGTTGGAATGCTAATTAAGACCCTATATCATCATGCTCAGTGCTCCAGCACCCCCAAACACACACACACGCGGAGAAAGAAAGGGGAGGGGGGGAGAGACAGAGAGACAGAGAAAAAGAAAGAGACAGAGAAAGAGAGACAGAGAGAGAAAAAGAGACAGAGAGAAACAAAGAGAGACACAGAGAAAAAGACAGAGAGAGACAGAGAGAAAAAGAGACAGAGAGAGAGAGAAAAAGAGACAGAGAGACAGAGAGAAACAAAGAGAGAGACAGAGAAAGAGACAGAGAGAGACAGAGAGAAAAAGAGACAGAGAGAGAGAGAAAAAGAGACAGAGAGACAGAGAGAAACAAAGAGAGAGACAGAGAAAGAGACAGAGAGAAAGAGACAGAGAAAGAGACAGAGAGAGAAAAAGAAAGACAGAGAGACAGAGAAAGAGACAGACAGAGAGAGAGAAAGAGACAGAAAAAGAGACAGAGACAGAGAGACAGAGAAAGAGAAACAAAGAGACAGAGAGAGACAGACAGAGAGACAGAGAAAGGGAGAAACAAAGAGACAGACAGCAAAAGAGAGAGAGAAAGAAAGAGACACAGAGACACAGACAGAAACAGAGAAAGAGTCAGAGGGAGAAAAAGAAAGACAGAGAGACAGAGAAAGAGAGAAACAAAGAGAGAGAGAAAGAGACAGAGAGACAGAGAGAGAAACAAAGAGACAGAGAGACAGAGAAACAAAGAGACAGAAAAAGAGAGAGAGACAGACAGACAGACAGACAGACAGACAGACAGACAGAGACAGAAAGAGACAGGCAGACAGAGACAGACAGAGAGAGACAGAAGAGGAGATCCTTTTGACCAGAAGTCAAGGAAAGGCTTCCTAGAGGAACTGACCAATCAGCATTTATTCAGTGTGCACTAGGTACCCAGCATGTAGACTAAAGGTGGAAGGACATCTCAGGGGAAGAGGGAAAGGGAAGGCGCCTTCAGAAGGCAGGGGTTGAAACCTGAAGAAAGTCAGAGAAGGCAGGAAGAGGACACGAAGAGGGAAGAGTCTTTCCAGAATAGGGGACAGCTTATGAGAGAGACCAGAGATGGAGTGCCTTGTAGAAACAGCAGGAAGCCCAGCATCCTTAGATGGCAGAGTACATGGAGAAAGAAGCCTGGAAAGGTAGGGGTGGACCAGTTTATAAAAGATATTAAAAGCCAAACAGAGGCTTTTACTTTTGACTCTCAAAGTAATAGGGAGCCATGGCAGTTTGTTGAGTGGGGCAGAAGGAAGGCTTAAGGAGGTGACTTTGGCAACTCAGTGGAAGACAGACTGAAGTAGGGAGAGACTCTGGGAAATTGCTAACCAGCTGGTGGTCACTTCAATCAGCCAGCCGCAAGATGCTAAGAGTCTACACTGGGAGATGTCGTCGTCGAGGCTGAGTCTTCCAGAATCTTGCTAGGAGGAAGGGTGGCAGAGACTGAGTTCTTAGTACCAAGAAGACACTGAATGAGGTCTGGGATTGGGGAGGAGGAATAATCAGGAAGCATTTCCTGGAGGAAAAGGTTTTAAGTAGGTTTTGCAGAAGAGACAGATGCAGCGGTGAGCGTGCTGTCACTTCCTTGGATGGGTGTCATGCCTCCTGGGGCACAGCTCACAGTTGTAGAGGCACTGAATAAGTCAAGCAGGTCATAAACACTTATAAAGTACCTACTAGGGGACATCTAGGTGGCTCCGTGGATAGAGTCAGGCCCCGAGACAAGAGATCCAGGGTTCAGATTTGACCTCAGATGCTTCCTAGCTAGCGGTGTGACCCTGAGCAAGTCCTTAAACACCCCCCTCCCACTGCTCTTCTGCCTTAGAACCAATCCACAATACTGACTCTAAGACAGAAGGGTTTAAAAAAATACATTGTTGTTGTTTAATCACGTCCATCTCTTGGGACCCCATGTGGGGTTTTCTTAGCAAAGACACTCAAACGGTTTGGCATTTCCTTCTCCAGCTTGTTTTTACAGTTAAGTGACTTGCCCAGGGTCACACAACTTAGATGTATATGAGGTCACATTTGAACTCGGGTCTTCCTGACTCCAAGCCCATCGCTCTGTGCACTAGAGAACTGGCAACAAGGGTTAGATGATGTGGTTCAGACTTCGAGGGCTGAGAAGGGAGAGGCTGCATAAGTCAAGAAGATGCCCTGGAGATGATGGAACTTTGCCCGCACCATAAGAGCTAAGGAGGAGTTTGATGGGCAGCAATGAGGGGGGAAAGGAGGGCCCTGGAGGCAGAAGGGACCCTACAAGTTCTGGACTATCCATCCAGTGACCTGGAAACCTGAAGAAAGTCACAGAAGCCAGGAAGAGGACAGGAAGAGAGAAGAGTTTCCAGCGTAGGGGACAGCCTATGAGAGAGGCCAAGGATGGGGTGCTTTGTAGAAAGAGCATGAAGTCATCCAATGACAGTAAGGAGACAGAAGTGGGGAGAGTGCTAGAATCAGGAAGACCCGAGTTCAAATCTAGATAATCCTAATCCTACACTTACTACCTGGGTTTGCCTCAGTTTCCTCAAATGTAAAATGGGAATAAGAACCGCATCTACCTCACAGGCTTTTTGCAAATCTTAAATGAGATAATATTTGTAAAAACACAATGCCTGGCACCTAGCGGCCTTATAAGTGTCTTCTCCCTCCCCTTCTTCCCAATAGTCACTACGCAGGGATTTGGAGGGTGAATTGTGGTCTCATGGCGCTCTCTGCTGGCAAGCAGGGCACTAGCCAGGTGAGGTCCCTTTGGGAAAGAAACCAACCCAGAACAGAGGCTCAAAATCATACCTGAACATCTCTGGGTCCCTAGAATTTCGGCAGCATCTTAAGCTTTCATGGCGGTGCTGGCATTGCCTCTGGCGGGCTCTTGAAGAGGAGGATCCGGGTCCTGCCCCGCCTTCAGTCACCTTTCCAGTGACAGGAAGAATGGCTGAGATTGCTCACGCCCTACTTGGTGTGCATTGTTCCCCGTGAGAGGGGGCGGAGGTGGAGACACTGAGAGTGGGAAGTCAGAGTTGGAAAGGAGTCATTTTGCAGTGGATTATGGGACTGGACACAGGATCTGCGTGACCCTGGGCAAGTCACTTAACCCTGTAAAATGAATTGAAGAAGGAAATGGCAAACCATTTTCGTACTTGGAGGGTCGATGTCTCAGAAAGTGTGTGATCTCGATACTTCTGTCACCCTACCGTGGGCATCAGGGACCATGTGGACTCGTTTTAGCTTCGCTAAATATCTTTCGCATCCATCAGTTTCTATTTCTTTAAAAACCAATCATTGGAGACAGCTGGATGACCAAGCCTTGGAGATGAGGGGTCCCAAGTTCCAAAGCCTCAGATGCTTCCCTGCTGTGTGACCCTGGGCATTACCCATGTCTATTTTTTTTACTTAAAAAAATATATATTTATTTATATTTTACAGATTTATTTTAAAAATATTTTACCTTTTAATATATTTTATGTATTTTAGTGTATTTAATATATTTAAATGTTTTTTACTTTTTATTTTTTTTAAATATTTTTTATTTTTTATATTTATTTATATATTTTATGTATTTATTTTAAAAATATTTTACCTTTTAATATATTTTATGTATTTTAGTGTATTTAATATATTTAAATGTTTTTTACTTTTTATTTTTTAAAAATATTTTTATTTTTTATATTTATTTATATATTTTATGTATTTTAAAAATATTTTACCTTTTAATATATTTTATGTATTTTAATGTATTTAATATATTTAAATGTTTTTTACTTTTTATTTTTTAAAAAATATTTTTATTTTTTATATTTATTTATATATTTTATGTATTTATTTTAAAAATATTTTACCTTTTAATATATTTTATGTATTTTAGTGTATTTAAAATATTTAAATGTTTTTTACTTTTTATTTTTTAAAAAATATTTTTATTTTTATATTTATTTATATATTTTATGTATTTATTTTAAAAATATTTTACCTTTTAATATATTTAATTAATTTATTTAAAAATATTTTACTTTTTGTTTTTTTTAATATTTTTCTATGCTTACATGATTCAATTTCTTTCCTTCCCTTCTTCCCTCCCTCCTTCCAGATCCAACAAGTAACTCCATTGAGCTATACAAACACTATTTGCGTTCATTGTGGAACAGGCGTTTAGTGAGAAAGGAGGCAAGCCTTAAATGTAAACCTGGGACCTTCCTATCCCTAGACAGAAAGTGATCAAGAGGGCAGCTAAATGACTCCCTGAATAGAGAGCACAGGAGGTGCCAGGTTCAAATCTGACCTCAGATACTACCTTGCTATGTGACCCTGGGCAAGTCACTTAGCCCCCAAGAGCTCTTACCGCTCTTCTGCCTTAGAACCAATATACAGTATTGATTCCAAGACAGAAAATAAGGGTTTAAAAAAAAAAGAACAGTGATTTGGAGTTTTCCTTGAACCTGAATCATACATTCATTAAATAAAAATATTTGAATAATTTCATATTTAATAATTAATACTTATAATAAATATTTAAAGGCATAGGTAGATATAATTCTCATCCAATACCCTCCCCCTCTGAGGAGAACAGAGTGACCATAATTCTGGCTTCAGTCTCCTGCTTCCTCTCCTGATGGGAATTCATCTCCCTTGAAAAAGGGTGATGGGGAGAAGAGAGCTGGAGAGGCCTATTCTGTCTCCCCCTGAGCCCCACAACACCTCCACCCTCTGTGAGAGCCTCAATCCATCCAGGTTCACAACTTCAGTAGTCCCTCACTGACCAAATCTTTCTCTCCCTCTCTAACACTTCTCCCATCCTTCTCCTTCCATAACCGTCACCCTAGGTCAGTTCCCCATAATTTCTCTCCTGAAGTGTTTTGATGCCTCTGAACGCATCTCCCTGTCTCCAGCTTCTTTCATTCACTAATTCATCTTTCACAACAAAGCACAGGCTTGTGTTACTGGTCTTCCTCAAGTATTTCCAGTGGTTCCCTAATACCTCTAAAAGCAAACCCAAGCTTCTCTAAGTAGCTTTTAAAATCCTTCACAACACACCCTCCTCCACCCTTTGGTATTCCCCTTCATGCACTCCATGTTCTAGCCAAACTGACCTTTTTATTATTTTTTTTTCAAACTGGCCTTTTTACAGTTCCTTATATGTGATGCCCCATTTCCCACTTCCAAACCTTTGCACAGGTTGTCCCCCATACCTAGAATGCACTTGGTTTCACTTAGACCTTTTAGAATCCCCTAGTTTCCTTTAAGACTTGGCTCATATCCACCTTCTGCATTCAGCCTTTCCTGATTCCCCCTATCATCCCCTGCATTCCCAGACCCCCCAAAAAGTACTATAGTGCCTACCCTGGCACAGAAATACAATTACATCGTATTTCTTTTTTTTTTTAAGTTTATTTAATTAGATGATTTAGAATATTTTTCCATGGTTACAAGACTCATGTTCTTTCCCTCCCCTCCCCCTGCCCCCCATAGCCAACACACAATTCCACTGGGTTTTACATGTGTCATTGATCAAGACCCATTTCCATATTATTAATATTTGCACTAGGGTGGGTGATCGTTTAGAGTCTGTATTCCCAATCATATCCCCATCAAACCATGTGATCAAGCAGTTGTTTTTCTTCTGTGTTTCTCTTCCTACAGTTCTTTCTCATAAGTCCCTCAGAATTGTCCTGGATCATTGCATTGCTGCTAGTAGAGAAGTCAGTTACATTTGATCATGCTACAATGTATCCATCTGTACAATGTTCTCCTGATTGGGCTCCTTTCACTCTGCATCAGTTCCTGGAGGTCGTTCCAGTTCACATGGAATCCCTCCGGTTCATTATTCCTTTCAGCACACACACAATAGTATTCCATCACCAACATATACCACAATTTGTTCAGCCATTCCCCAATCGGAGGGCATCGCTTCATTTTCCAACTTTTTGCCACCACAAACAGACATTGTATTTCTTTTAACCACCAGGTGGCTCTAGGAAGTCAGTCCCCCACAGAACCAGGAACCCAGTGAGTATGCTCATACCATCTACACCTCTTCCTTCTTGTGGTCTAGACTTCCTCAGTGACCCGGCCAACGTGTGCAAAAAGTGATTACCTACCCCAATGGCTAGTAGGGCTTCTGGTTACTAGGAGGGTTTGGTCTCTTTCAACTCCTAATAAATTCTCACCTTTTTTAATGATTGAACTCCCAAACCAAAATCTCAGTCTGGAAGCACTACTTTGGATTTTATAGAAATAAACAGCCGAACTCCAGGATTTCTCTCTCCAATCCCCAACTTCCATGTGCATTCAAACCAAATACAATAGCCACAGATACATTGGCTGCCATTTTTATTTAGTTCTCTAAATCACCAGCACAATATGTCACCCCCAAACCCATTCCACAAGAGCACAGTTAAAGGGGATGCAAGTTCTAATCTTTAGCTTATGCTAAGAGAGATGGGGGTGGTGGGGAAGAGAAGGCACTGCCTTGTCATCCCTCCTGATGGAGCCCTGTGAGGATAATGAAGGCAGGGAGTAGACTCTGGCAGGTAAATGAGGCTGAGGAAACATCTCTCTAGAAAGTAGCAGAGAACGTCTCCAGGGCTAGTTACCTACTGGCATTGGATGCTTTCTGGTCACATCAACACTAGTGCCTCTGGGCTATCCCAAGCTTCCACACTGGGCATCCAAAACCTGGAAAGAGGAAGCGTGTGATTCCTGGCAGAGCTCAATGCCCCACTTGACAATTGTCCCACGCCGCTGCTTTTCTTTTCCCCAGAAGTGACCCTCCTCAAGGTAATGAATTTAAAATGTAAGTAAGAGGCTTCCATTTTCAGACATAGCCAATGAAGAATTCATTTTGTCAGACTAAACATCAATGTATTCTGCTATTGCTGTTCAATCATTTCTGTTGTGTCCATGACCAAATTTTCTGGGCAAAAATACTAGAGTGGTTTACTATTTTCTTTTCTAAATCATTTTATAGATAAGGAAACTGAGGCCAATAGGGTAAAGTGACTTGCCCAGGGCCACCCAGCTGGTAAGGTCTGAGGCCAGATTTGAACTCAGGAAGGTGAATCTTCCTAACTCCAGCTTGGCACTCTCCCCACTGTACCACCTGGCTCAATGGGTGGGAGTTAGTGGAAAATATAGATTAATAGAAGGAAATATGTGTGTGTGTGTGTGTGTGCGTGCACAGATCTCAGAGAGGGAGCTATTCAGGGGAAATACAAATGTAAAAAGCTCTCCAATTACAATTTATTTTTAAAATATTTTAATTAAATCTATTTTTAAGTTGGATATTAAAATGTTTTCATTTACAATACTCTAAAAATAATAACTGTCCTCAGGTCCCATCCTGCTCTCCCCTGCATGCAGAAAGTCTAGGGCAGCTCACTCGGCAGTTGGAGAGTATGATTCCTTCCATTGCCTTGAATCTCTGTTTGCTGTGGCATTGGCCAAAGGCTCATTGTGTGCCAGGTGGTCTTCCAGGAAAGGGAAGACCCAAACCCTCCCATCTGAACAGAGGAGGAAGGGTTCATGTAGAACGTAAGTTCCTTGAGAGGCAGAGGCTGTTGTGTATCTTCTTATCCTAGCTTTTTAGTCTACAGGAGTCTAATTAACTGGGGACTGACAGAAAAAGGTGATGGATGACCCAGGATAGGGGCTGCGAGTGGGAAACACCAGATTTAGGAGATGAGATCTGACAGTCAAGTAGATGTGGAGGAAGAGCAAGAGAGAAGAGTTTTAGTTATGTTTGACTCCAAGCTTTTAAACCTGGGTGAGTAGAAGGATAGAGGTGCATTTCACAGAAATGGGGAAAGGGCAGCTAGGTGGCTCAGTGGATAAAGCTCCAACCTAGGGTTATGAAGATCTGGGTTCAAATATGACCTCAGACATTTTCTTGCTTTGTGACCTTGGGCAAGTCACTTAACCCCAAATGCCTAGCCCTTACCTCTGTAAGATTAAATTAATGTAGGGGGCAGCTGGGTGACTCAGTGGATTGAGAGTCAGACCTAGAGATGGGAGGTCCTAGGTTCAAATCTGGTTTCAGACACTTCTCAGCTGTGTGACCCTGGGCAAGTCACTTGACCCCCATTGCCTAGCCCTTATTGCTCTTCTGACTTGGAGTCAATACTGAAGATGGAAGGTAAGGATTAAAAAAAATTAATGTCCAATACTTCAAGTATTATTTTTATAAACTTTATTATCTGAGAAAAATAGAAAACACGTGATTAAGTTTTTCTACCTGCTCAAAGATCCCCGCTACACCAAAGCTGCCACAGGAAGGAAAGAGAGCAAGAGACTGACCCAATTTATATCCTGCATCAGCACATAACAACAGGAAGTGAGTGGGGTTCTGGGAATTGTAGTTTTGCTGGAGATCATTGTTTTTAGGATAACACATTCTAATTACACATCCTTCTTCTGCCTTGGGCCTTGGAACCAATACTTGTATCCATTCTAAGATAGAAAATGAGGGTTTAAATAAATAAAGAGGTCCTAAAAAAACCCAGAAATGAGGCATTGGGAGGGGGATGAGGCAGGGATTAATATGCATTCAGATGAATTTAGCAAGCATTTATTACTTATTTTATTTATATACATACTGTTTATTTTATTTATATTGGTTATTTTGTTTATTATATTATTTATTATATTTATTTTGTATATTATATTGTATTATATTATATTATGTTATGCTATGTTATGTTATGTTATGTTATGTTATATCATATCATATCATATTATATTATATATTATATTATATTATATTATATTCCCTCAAAGAGCTTCCAGTGTACTTGAAGGATAAGACACCATGGCAAATCGCTATAATACTCAAACTAATGGCATCAGAGCAGCACAGAAGGAGGCATCATTTGAAATTCCTACCAAAGGGGAAGCTCAGTGAAGACCTTATGGGAAAGATGACACCCAAGCTGCCTTTTAAAGCATGGAATGTTGGAGGGAAGACCCAGAGGCCAGAAAGAGCAGAGATAATTGCTTTGTCCAGAATATAGAGCCCATGAGGGGGAATAGCATGAGATAAGGTTGCCAAGAAAAGATGGCTCCAGGTGGAAGAGAGTCTTCAATGCCAGGCAGAGGACTGTGAATTTTACTCAAGACTATGTGGATCTGGGGCAGCCGGGGGCACAGTGGATGGAGTACCAGGTGTGGAGTCAGAGGTCCAGGTTCAAATCTGGAATCAGATACTTCCTAGTTGTGTGACCCTGGACAAGTCACTTAAACCCCATTGCCTAGCCCTTGCCCTTCTATCTTACAGCTATTACTAGGTCAGAAGATAAGGATTTAAATTTTTAAAAAAGATTACATGAGTGTGCTCTTATGACCAATCTGGAAGTATGTTTTTCATGATAATATATGTATGACTCAGATCAAATTGCTTACCATTTCTTAATGGGGGGAGGGGAGGGAGGGAAAGAGACAGTCTGGAGCTTGTCATTTAGGAAAACATATGTTGAAAGTTATTATTCCATGTAATTGGGAAAATGAAATATCTTTGATCTATCTGAAAGAGAAAAACAAAAGATGGACCCCAGGCTACAAAATAGAGCCTCAGAAACATCAAAGAATCACAGAGCAACGGATAGTTCCACAACATAACCATATTGATGCTTCAGGAAGCTGGTAAGTGCCTATGCTCTGCCTCCCCCAAATTTCATCTTGCAGTTATTTTGCATCTGCTTATATGTGGACATGAGAGGCAGTGTAGACTAGTGGATAGAGAGCTAGACTCAAAGCAAAGGCAAGAGCAGACGTATCTCACACATTGGCTGAACAAAACTGGGCATGGAGGTTGCCTCTCAGTGCTGTGCCCTAAGATTCTAAGTTGGAGAGAAGGAGATTCCATATCTCCTTATTGAGGAGTTCCCTAGATCAGGGAGAGCCTAGGTCTAGCCCCTTTCCCTTAGAGCCTTGCTTATTTCCCCAGACAGAATGCAAGCTCCCCGAGCACAGAGATTATTTCATTTCTGTTTTGTTTGCCCCAGTTCAGGCCTTTAATAAGTGCTTGATGACTGAATGAAAGATAAGGGGATACACAGCATTCCCCCCTGGGCCTCTCCACATATACACACACACTTTCTAAATATTTCTTGTATTCTCTGAGCATTGAGGCTGGGGGCAGTCACAAGAAAACCAGAAACATATTTTCTCCCTGAAGGGTCTTACAACTTATAAGAGGTATAGAAGTAGAAATAAGAGAAGAGAGAATTCAGCCTGTCTCCCTCCCTCCCTCCCTCCCTCCCTCCCTCCCTTCCTTCCTTCCTTCCTTCCTTCCTTCCTTCCTTCCTTCCTTCCTTCCTTCCTTCCTTCCTTCCTTCCTTCCTTCCTTCCTTCCTTCCTCCCTCCCTCCCTCCCTCCCTCCCTTCCTTCCTTCCTTCCTTCCTTCCTCCCTCCCTCCCTCCCTTCCTTCCTTCCTTCCTTCCTTCCTTCCTTCCTTCCTTCCTTCCTTCCTTCCTTCCTTCCTTCCTTCCTTCCTTCCTTCCTCCCTCCCTCCCTCCCTCCCTCCCTTCCTCCCTCCCTCCCTCCCTTCCTTCCTCCCTTCCTTCCTCCCTCCCTCCCTCCCTCCCTCCCTCCTTCCTTCCTTCCTTCCTTCCTTCCTTCCTTCCTTCCTTCCTTCCTTCCTTCCTTCCTTCCTTCCTTCCTTCCTTCCTTCCTTCCTTCCTCCCTTCCTGCCTTCCTTTCTTCCTTTCTTCTTTCCTTCCTCCCTCCCTCCCTCCCTTCCTTCCTCCCTTCCTCCCTCCTTCCTTCCTTCCTTCCTTCCTTTCTTCCTTCCTTTCTTCTTTCCTTCCTCCCTCCCTCCCTCCCTCCCTTCCTTCCTTCCTTCCTTCCTTCCTTCCTTCCTTCCTTCCTTCCTTCCTTCCTTCCTTCCTTCCTTCCTTCCTTCCTTCCTTCCTTCCTTCCTTCCTTCCTTCCTTCCTTCCTTCCTTCCCTCCCTTCTTTCCTCCCTGCCACCCTTCCCTCCTACTTTTCTCCCTTCCTTCCTTCCTTCATACAGAAATGACATGTGTGATTTCAGCATAGAGCACTCCCAGTGTGAGAACACCCTTGACCAAGGCAGATAGTAACCAGTCTAGGAATTCAGACTGAAGTCTTAGGGAGCTGGGAATTCTTGTGACTTGCCCTAAATCTACTTGTAAATAAGAATCAGAGGCCAAATTTGAACTTGGAGCTTGCTGACTACAAGCCTACCACTGTATCCACTGTGCCTCCTTGACTCCATGATGATGTCAAAGAAACAACTCCCCTCCCAGCATGATCTCCCTTCACCCCACGCCTCCCCCAATCCCCCCAAAGATTCACACGTTCCTTTCATTCCAGCTCTGGCACCTCTAGACTTGGTGACCTGCACTAAGTAGGCTGGCCCGCCTAGGCTCTTTGGGAAGGAAGAGAAAGGGTAAATACAGAGAGGACAAGAGTCAGCCTGCCAGTGGCAATCAGAGGGAAGAGAGGCAGGAAGAAGAGCATCATGGCAGAGTGCAAAGTCCTTGTCACAATAAATCTTTGATAATGAGAGACTTGGGCACAGAAGGTCTGAGCTTATCTATTTAGTGGCAAGGCTGGCGGTTATCAATAATAGAAGTCAACGGTCCCTCAGGAACCAAAGACCTCTAACGCAGTTAGAGCAGCTCTTTTATATAATTTACCAGTTCCGTGAGGTCCAGATTACACCCCCAACCAAACTAGGATTGTGATTGGTTCTTAATTATGCTATCTGATCACCTGACAAGAGTCTTCACCTATGATGGCCCCTGGAAAAACCCAAATTAGGCCACCATCTTCTTGGCATCCCAAACCAGAGACTTTCCCCAATTCATGGAAATAATAATGAATAACAATGAAGGGAGGCATAGATTCAGTGAACCGTCTGTACCACTCACTCTCCAGAATGGTTCCTTACCTACCACTCCTGTACCAATGGAGCACAGTTCTAGGTGAAGATCTTAAGATCCGGTTCCCTCGTCCTCCATCTTTCTTATCTTCCTCAGCTGACGTTTGGCTTTTACTCACTAAATAAAGGCTGGGCACTAGACCTGCACAGTCATATTCTGAAAGCCTTACAACGTGGTTACAGTCATAAAGTTTGGCTATAATGATTACTATCATGATTAAGAAAACTCAACTATAAACCACTAATTAATACTCAATAATCAGTTTCACATCCTAGACTTGGAACCAGAAGACTTGGTTCAAATCCCAGCTCTGCCCATTACAGCCTGGGTGACAGCAGACAGGTCTTCTGGCTCCCGATCCAGGGACCTTCCACTAAGTCACAGACCGCCTCTTTGTGTGGGAAAGTTGAGAGGTCTTTCCTTTAGGAGGCACTTGTGAAGAGTGGAGAGTGAGGCAGGTACAGCAGGGGAAGGCAGGGCGGTACCCATCGGGTAGAGGGCAGCCAGTGCTGCTAATCGAAGAAATCGATGTGGCCCCAGACTTAAAGGCTTCCCTCTCCAGCAGGCGCAGGAGCTTCTGGGCAGAGATGTCACAGTCCACCAGGGACTGGGTGTCCTTCAACTTGCTCATCTGCTGCCGCGCCTCCAAGTTCCTAGTTTTCTCTCGGGCTTCCTGGTGCACAACTGTGTCTAGGAAGCCTGGGGGGAACATAGGTAAAGAACAAAGGTCTAGCAGAGGCTGGACTATGGTGATATAAAAAGAGACAGACAAGGCTGGGAGCAAAAAGGAATCAACTACCAAAAGGATTGGAATAGGACTGAGCACTCCCTCTCCCCACTCTCTCAACAGAGAAACTGTCTCATACTTTACTAAAAAACTCAGGTCATTTGCTATGAGTTTCTTCTCCCCTCTTCCTCATCTCACATCACTCAGATGCTTCTCACTATTCTCTTCCTTCACTCATGTGTTCCATAAAGAGGTGGTCCTTCTCTTTGCCAAGGAGACGCCTTGCCAACTGCCTACAGAAATGATTCAGTTCCTTCTAAGTCTTCTTCAGCAGATAACCCCTCTATCATCCCCACCTCTCTTACTAATCTTCATCTACTGGGGTAGGGGCAGGGCCCGGCACTCCATCACTAAAAGGTTCACCATCACTGGCCTAGATCCTTACAACCTACAAACATTCCTATGTCTCCCCATCCTCCAAATCCTTTCACCTAGGTATCACCCTTGCCTCCTCATTCTTCCCCATCCCATCCCATCCCCTGTATTCAATTTGTTGTAAGGCCTGTAGATTTTACCTATGTAACGTCTCTCAAATATAGACCCTTCCTTCTGATCCTATGGGTGGAAGAAGGAACATCAGGGTCTGAATCCCTGGACCTTTGTCCCTCTAACCAGCCAGATTGGAGCCAGGGAGGTGGCAGCTCTCCTACCTGAGGCATAGTTCAGCACCCACACAGTGGGTTCTTCCTCTGCCAAGACCCTGAACATCATGTTTCCAGCAGCCTTGCCAGCACAGTAGAGGCTCCAACTCTTGAAGGGTTTCAGAGCACAGAGGGATGAGATGTTGACCACAGCTCTTTTCAGACCAGGGCTGGGAGGGAAGGCTCTGAGGACCCCCAAGGTCAGGCAAAGAGTGGAGGTCACATTAAGAACCCAGTAGTTATTGACTTCTGTTGGGTCAGCAAAATCCACGTTTTTAGACACATCCCCTATGGTGCCTTAAAAAATAAAAATAGAGTCCCTCCACACCCAACACCATCTCCCAAGATGGAGAAGACTCTTGGCTTCTTCATCTAGCCAGAGAACCACAGCCCTTGATCTGGGTTCTGCTCTAAGGCCAGCCCTTTCTCACTCACTCCCACCTTGGAAAGATGGAACCCCAGGAGAACACCATCCAGTACAGCCGATGGAACAACAGCCAAGATGAGGTCAGCATGAATGTGTCGACCCCAGAGAACTTGAGTCTACAATAAACTATGCACCGGGAAGCTGGGCATCACTTTGAAGGTGGTAGCCGGAATCGTTCTGTTCTGGGTCATCTTCATCATCGGCTATGTCACTGGGTACTCCATCCACAAGTACAAGTAGCACTTGTCTGAGCCTGCTGGACACCTTTTCCGAGGAATTCTCCACCCACCCAGAGACCTCTTACTACCTGGTCAAGACCATCAGGCCAAGGCTGGCCCTTGGGGGCACATACACCTATAGAGATAGATACACACACACACATACACACAAAGGGACAAATATAGACACATAGAGTCTTTTCTGAGAAAGAGAGGATACGCTGAAACATACAGAGGCAGACACTGGATGAGAGAGAGAGCAACACAGATACACCAAGCCAAAACATTGGCCTGAGAGAGACTAGAAAGATGAGACAGATACACTGATACAGATACACAGAGACGCTAAGAGACAGACATACAATTAGATACACTCAGAAACAAAGACATTTTTAGATGGGACAGAGATTGACAGAACAACACAGACATACAGGCTAATTTACCGAAAGACTGACAGAGAAAAACAGACACACACTAACAACAGAAACAAATCTCTTCTCTTCTGCCCCAGGATAGAATTCCAGAACAAGCCATCCATACCCCAGCCCTCCCCTGCCACATTCCAGCCCCAGCACACTCGGTTATTGAAGCCCAGGATGGCAACTCTCATTCCCTCTTCTCCTCACCATCCAGATAACCTCTCCTTTGGACCTGTGGCTGCCCTCAGACAGCCAGAAGTCCAAGAAGATGAGAGAAGCCAGGAGACAGTTTTATCCTTCAGAAACCTCCCCAGGGATGACTTATGCTCACAGCTACAGTCAGACCCAGAGTCCCTATGCAGCGTCTACCCACCCCTACCCCATCCTTGGTGAAAGCAGGATGTAGAAGGGAGAGAACCATTTGGTTGGTGAATGCCACAGTGGGAACTCATTACCAAACTGGCACTCGGAATGGGAATTAAGGCCACTTCTAGGGTTCAGTTTCTGCCCATCCCTGCTCCAATCACAGACTGGAGAAGTTAAATCTATCTCTTGCTGTGAGAGTATTATTCCTCCTCCCCTTCCTCATCCCTCCATTAGTTCTACTACTTGAGAAATTTGACACACTTTGAGCCCAATTTCTATAGAAATTTGTTGAGGAAGAGGAAGGTAATGCCCACTCATCTCCAGCAAGATTTTTTAAAAGGAAGGCAGCAATGTGTGTAGCAAAGAGGGACTTTCACCATTTATAAAAGGGGAAGTTAGACAAAATAAAATACTTAGGAATCTATCTCCCGAGACAAACACAAGAACTATATGAACACAACTACAAAACACTTTCCACACAACTAAAACTAGACTTGAATAATTGGAAAAACATTAACTGCTCATGGGTAGGACGAGCCAATATAATAAAAATGACCATCCTACCCAAATTCATCTATCTATTTAGTGCCATACCCATGGAACTTCCAAATTTTTTTTTTACTGATTTAGAAAAAACCATAACAAAGTTCATTTGGAAGAACAAAAGATCAAGGATATCCAGGGAAATAATGAAAAAAAATGCAAAGGAAGGGGGCCTTGCAGTCCCAGATCTCAGATTATATTATAAAGCAGTCATCATCAAAACAATCTGGTACTGGCTAAGAGACAGAAAGGAGGATCAGTGGAATAGACTCGGGATAAGTGACCTCAGCAATACAGTATATGACAAACCCAAAGATCCCAGCTTTGGGGACAAAAATCCACTATTCCATAAAAACTGCTGGGAAAATTGGAGGACAGTGTGGGAAAGATTAGGTTTAGATCAACACCTGACACCCTACACCAAGATAAATTCAAAATGGGTGACTGACATGAACATAAAGAAGGAAACTATAAGAAAATTAGGCGAACACAGAATAGTATACATGTCAGACCTTTGGGAAGGGAAAGACTTCAAAACCAAGCAAGACTTAGAAAGAGTTACAAAATACAAAATAAATAATCTGGAATACATCAAATTAAAAAGTTTTTGTACAAACAAAACCAATGTAACTAAAATCAGAAGGGTAGCAACAAATTGGGAAGCAATCTTCATAAAATCCTCTGACAAAGGTTTAATTACTCAAATTTACAAAGAACTAAATCAATTGTACAAAAAATCAAGCCATTCTCCAATTGATAAATGGGCAAGGGACATGAATAGGCAGTTTTCAGATAAAGAAATCAAAACTATTAATAAGCACATGAAAAAGTGCTCTAAACCTCTTATAATCAGAGAGATGCAAATCAAAACAACTCTGAGGTATCACCTCACACCTAGCAGATTGTCTAACATAACAGCAAAGGAAAGTAATAAATGCTGGAGGGGATGTGGCAAAGTAGGGACATTAATTCATTGCTGGTGGAGTTGTGAATTGATCCAACCATTCTGGAGGGCAATTTGGAACTATGCCCAAAGGGCGATAAAAGACTGTCTGCCCTTTGATCCAGCCATAGCACTGCTGGGTTTGTACCCCAAAGAGATAATAAGGAAAAAGACTTGTACAAAAATATTCATAGCTGCGCTCTTTGTGGTGGCCAAAAATTGGAAAACGAGGGGATGCCCATCAATTGGGGAATGGCTGAACACATTGTGGTATATGTTGGTGATGGAATACTATTGTGCTCAAAGGAATAATAAAGTGGAGGAATTCCATGGAGACTGGAACAACCTCCAGGAAGTGATGCAGAGCGAAAGGAGCAGAACCAGGAGAACATTGTACACAGAGACTGATACACTGTGGTACACTCGAACATAATGGACTTCTCCGGTAATGGCTTTACAATGTCCCTGAACAATCTGCAGGGTTCTAAAAAATACTATCCACAAGCAGAGGATAAACTGTGGGAGTAGAAACACTGAGGAAAAGCAACTGCCTGACTACAGCGGTTGAGGGGACATGACAGAGGAGAGACTCTAAATGAACACTCTAATGCAAATACCAACAACATGGAAATGGGTTAGAAACAGGAACACATGTGATAACCAGTGGAATCATGTGTCGGCTATGGGAGAGGGCAAGGTGGTGGGAGGGGGGGGGAGGAAAAGAAAATGATCTTTTTTTCCAGTGAATAATGTTTGGAAATGACCAAATAAAACAATGTTAAAAAAATAAAAAATAAAAAATGAAAGTGAAGGTCCTTTCCATCTATGGGAGTGATTCAACATGGAATTCTAGCAAAGTCAAAAATTTCCCATGATTCCCAAAAGTCAACAGGGAAATTCCTAGCCTTACCTCTTAACTCCTTGTTCCAGCTCCACAGTCCTCCCCTAGGCTAAGAGGCACCCGCAGCTGTGTCACTGGTCTCTGTGTGTGAATGTCTGGGTAGGGGGAAGGTTATCCCCTCTGGTTGTTCCTCTGCCCTTACCTTGATTTGCCCTCAATTGCTGCACATAAGTCCCAGGGAATTCTGGGACTTGACCTGACCTGCCCTGAAGGTAGAAAACCCCAGTAAATCTGGATTGGAGGGCTCTGCTATTTCTGATGGATCCTGGTCACCAGTTCCACAAAGACTTAGAGCCAGGAGAAAGAGGTTTCTATCCTGATCCCTGACCTAACCTGAGAGGCAGGGGCTGAGCCATGGAAGACGGGGTTGTCCTGGGTGTTGAGCCCCAGTGTCCATATTCCCCAACCCCCTTCCACACACCTGCTATTTTCAGAGAAGCAGAATAATAGAATGGGAAAGAAGAAATAAACACTAGATGGGAAGATTTTAATAAACAGACACTAACTTGTTGTGTGACCTTGGACAAAAAAAAATAATAATAAAAATAAAAATTCAATCCCTTAAGAATCCCACAGAGCCAGTCAAGCTCTCTACTGCCCTGGAGATTTGCTTCCAAAGTTTGAAAATGGGCAGAAAGGAATGTTTTTCCACACTTACGGAGTCCAATGTTTTCCCTTGAAAGGAAATGTGGGGTAGTTCACAAGGATTTTGTTTTTAACTTTAGTTTATTTATCTATTTATTTATTTTAATCCCTTGATTTCTTCTTAGGATCAATATCTTATATTGGTTCCAAGGTAGAAGAGTCATAAGTGCTAGGCAGCAGAGGTAAGTGATTTGCCCAGGGTCACACAGTTAGGAAGTATCTGAAGCCAAATTTGAACCAAAGCTCTGTCTCCAGACTGGGTGCTCTGTCTACTGAGCCATCTAGTGGCTCCTCATAGGGACTTCTTAACTTGAGGCATGTAAACTTGTATTTTTGGTATTTTGACACTACATTTCAATAGATTGGTTCACTTAGCAATCCTATGTATTTTATTCATTTAAATAGATATTGCTTGATCTTTTTCTATTTTTTAAATTGTGTGCCTAATTGACTGATCTCTATTTTATTGATGTAGGCATTTGAAGATGTAGATTTTCCTCTGGTTATGGCTTTTGCTCTATCCCTTGGGTTTTAGTGAGTTTTGTAAAGGATAATTTTAGCATTGTGACCTAAACTATATTAATTATTGGTTGCCATGGATATCCCAAATAAAAAAAAATACCCAAGTTAGCTGGAAATTTATGGTGATTTAATTAATATAGTGAAAAGAAATTAAGAAGAAGGAAGAAGGAAAGGGTGGAGGATTTCTCCCGCCTGGCTTATGCCAGGGGAAAGATTAGAGGCTCTAGGAAGGTAAGGGTTTGGAGAGCAAAGGAAGAAGGAATCAGCCTGAACTCCAAGAGGGCTCAGCATGATGCCTGAACCTGATTTAGCTCAAGGGAAAACTCACCCAAGATGTCGGAACCCTTAGCATGCTCCCAGCCAGAGACGCCTCTCTGGGGAAAGAGACAGATGAGAGGAAGCCCCACGGAAAAAAACCTAGAGGATTCTACCTCCCTTTCCTACGTCTCCTCTGCATCAATCATAGCCTAAGCTTGATTTAGACAGCCCAGGGGTCTGTCAGCTATTTCCGTTTTGTCAATTTCTCTATCAAAGGCCATCCTCCTAAACACTTAGTCTTCAAGCATGGTAACAGACATTCCTGATTTTGTTAGACAAAGTAGGGTGGAATAATGCAAAGTTCCTAAGACATCCCTGATTTTGTTAAGCTAAGCATCTTCATTGTTACAAATCAGGAGATAGCTAAATCCAATCTTCACCATTTCATGATTCATCATTTTCTTTAAAAAAGCATACTGTAGAGTAGGCCAGAATCTCCCACTTCCCAAGGCTGACAAAGAAATCCATGACACACTAAAAGATTTAGAACCCCTACTGTAGAGATTACAGAATGAGGCTCAGAGTCAGGAACACCTGGGTTCAAGTTCTGCCTATAACATGTTCTAGTTGTATGACCCTGAACAAGTCATTTAACCTTGGTGCTGGTGGTGACCAACAGTTAGGGTGTGTAAGGGATTCAAATGAAGGGTTTGACTAAATATGTGAGAATTCTAAAATAATATTGTGGTTGCTGATTTAAAATATTATAGCTCAAGTCAAAATGATTTTTAATAGCTTTTATTTACAAAGAGGTAGAAAGAGTAAAAGTAGAGAAAGTAGAGAAATAACAAAAAGAGGATAAAGAAGATGTCTAGGCTATCACACTAAATATTGCTCTGATGCTTGTTAATCCTTGACCAGAGGACCCGGTGTTCCACCCACAAGGCCTCCTCCAAGAAGGGAAGGTCTCTCTAGAACTCATCTCTCCAGAAGCCAGGAAAGGAAGGCCACCTACTCACTCACCTAAGAAACAGTCCAAGAGCCAAGGCCCAAGTCGTAGCTCCAAGCTGAAGTTCCAGTCTAAGATCCTCCAAGCTGAAGATTCAGGTTGAAGACTCCCAGCTAAAGACTTTCGGGACTTTTTATAATCGCCTCCTGTCCCTTCCCTTCTTCACAGGGGCAAGTCAGCTTCCAAATTGTCTAGCACTGCTCTGGGGATCTACCTCTCATCCTCTGAAGGTATCAACTCATATTGGATTCTGATTGATTGGGTTAACAGGGTGGAGCTCTCCAAGTAAGTGACTTATGAATTCTCTTACTTAATAACAAAGTGCTAAGTGTTATCTCAAAATAGACAAAGAGAATAAAGAATTCCCTTTTCACAGGTGTATCCCTGTGGGTAGTTTCCTGTCAGCTGGCTTCCAGAATTCTTCACCTTTGTTTGTGTCATGAACCCATTTCCCAATCTGATCAAATCAAGTCAATAAGCTTTTATTAAAGCCTGTACTAAGCAGCACCAGGCTCTCTAGTAAGTGCTGACATACAAGAAATAGTACCTGTTCTCAAGCTCAGAGTCTATTGAGGGAGGCACCATGCAAATAATTATAGACAAACAAGATATAGAGAGGATAAGCTGGAAAGAATTGATAGAGTACTAGAATTTCATCTGCTGAAGTCTATGGACTCCCCCGAAAAATGTCCAAAGTGCATAAAGTACAAAGGATTACAAAGGAAGTTGTATTTGCAGAGTTACCATTGGGGTTAATTAAAAGATTATAGATAATGAGACAGATGGTGCAGGACCAGAAAAGAGAAAATTCCCCCATTTTCAAAACAGGAAAGAGATTGGATTCTGCAAATGAGAAGCTAGTGAACTTGACTGCAACTCCACTGAAAGGTCTAGGATGGATAATATTAAGGAGATAGTGGCATTGTCTATAGAAAGGGAAACAGAATTTGTCCAGAAAAAGTCATTCTGGACTAATTGAATTTCCTTGTTTTGACAGTTATTTAGCTGGGAGACTCTTGTATATATAATTGACTTAGATATTTATCAAAACAGTGGGGGAAATGTAGAGATATGAAAGAGATGGTGACTAAATGGCTTTGGAACTAATTGAATGGCTAGACTCAAAGATCATGAGTCTAGATCAGTGATGGCGAACCTATAGCACAGATGCCAAAGATGGCATGAAAAGCACTCTCTGTGGGTCCATGGCCGCCCTCCCCTCCCCCAGAGTTTGTTATTAGAGCTGCTCCCTTCCCCCTCTCCACTGTGTCTGATGACATTTATTCACATCCCTGGCCCCTCTGCCCAGCAGCCTAATGGGAGCACACAGGAGTAAGATGGGCGACTCACAGGCAGCAGAGCTGGAGGAGAGCAGAGTGCTTGGGTCACTCCCATCACCCTCTCTACACTTGCTAAGGACATTCCTCACTTTACCAGTCCAGCAGCCCAATGGGAGTGCTTTCTCCCTCCCCTATGTGGGGTAGGGTGGGAGGCAGAATACACCCAGCACTCATGGCATGGCACACAGTATCTTCAGGAGTTGGGCATGGCATTCAGTCTGGGGTGAGGTGGGGGCAGGGACTGGCACTCCATCACTAAAAGGTTCACCATCACTGGCCTAGATCATCTTGGAACAGGGTTACCAGTGGTCAGCTCCAGGGAGCTATGCTTGGCCATGTGATAATTTAATGTTTTAATCAATAATTTGTAAATATAATTGTATATAATATCTAATTTAGATAATTATCAATAACTTATAAATATAATTGTATATAATATTTAATTTAGATAATTATAACATTATATAATTTTATATTATAATAAAATTTTAGTCAATAACTATTGATATAAATGGCATGCTCATCAAATTTGCAAATGTCATAAAGCTGGGGGAGTTTATAATATATTGGAGGGAGGGCAACTAGGTGGCATAATGAATAAAATCACTGGGCTTGTAGTGAGGAGGATCTGGGTCCAAATTTGACCTCAGGCACTTCCTAGCTGAGTGTTCCTAGGCATTATTTAATCTTATTTGCCTAGTCCTTACCCTCCTGTGTTAGAATTGTTACTAAAACAAAGTAAGGGTTAAAAAATACACTGGGTTACTGTCAGAATCCAAAAAGCCCCTAAAATGCCTTCATAGTCTATAGAGCAAAATCCCCTCAAATTAGTGGTAGTCTCTCAGTGATCGAGAATGACTATTGTCTTTGTGCAGTTTCATCTACGGTGTACCTTCCTGTGACTTTGGAGTCCAAAGGCTGAGGTGCACAGTTTGTGGCACATGGGGCCTGGGACGCCAGTTGTTACGGGAGGTGCGGCTGTGGCCTGGTGTCAGCGTTCACGCGCAGCGGCAAGACATCGACGTCACTCATCTTCAAAGGTGGTGGTGGCATGGTTAATGTAGCTTTGCCAGCTGCTTCTGTCAGAGGCAGCGAGTTCTAGTTGCTTTGGTGTCATGCCAGCCCACTTCAAGTTGGACTTTAGCTGATCCTTGAATCTTTTCTTTGGTCGGACTTGTTTCCTGAGTCCAGCTGACAGTTCACCATAGAATACTGTCTTGGTATTCGCTGTTGGTCCATGCCGATGACATGTCCAGACCATCGTTGCTGGGCTTTGAGGACCAGGATTTCGATGCTGGTGGAGTTGGCTCTGTTGAGGACTTTCTGGTTGGTGATTCGGTCTTGCCATCGGATCCTCATGATTGACCGGAGAGAGCGTTGGTGGAATTGCTCCAACTGTTTTATGTGCTTCTGGTTGTGAGATTTAAAATAGTGAAGCCCATAAACTGTAGTGAGTTAAAATGGTGGAAGATATAAATTGTGATAGATATAAGAGAGGGTGAGTAAATTTGACCGCAGAAAATATGTTTCACTACAGTGTGTTGGTTTTTAAATCAAATATAAGGTGGTCACCAGGGAAATATTCCCAATTATTCAAATACCCAAGTCAACTGGGTTTCATAGAGATTTTAATTAACAATACAACGAGTAATCAAAGAAAGAGAGAGAGAGTAAGAAAGGAATAAGTATGAAGGGCCTTAATCCAACATGACCTAGACCCAAGTCTTAAGAGAGAGAGATCGGTCAGTTAGTCTTTTAACACTCACCACAAGGTCTGCCTAAACAAGAATTCTAGTGACACCAGGCCAGCTCCATCTCAGCTGACTTCACCAGAGAGAGTTCCAAAGGGCCTCTCTCCAGAGCCTCCAGAGGACAGAGTCCCCTTAGAGGAGCTCCAGCGAAACCTCCTTAGAGATTGTCCTCCAAGAGCTTCCCTTCTCCAGATCCTCTCTCAAGAGATTCTTCCCAAGCGGTCTTCATCAGAGATCCTCCAAAAGGAATTCCTTCAAAAGGATCTCTCCTCAAGAGATTCTGCTTTTTCTTACATAGGGGTTTTTCTCCCATGTCACCTCCCCTAAGTCCCTACATCTACCAATCACTGTAGATGCTTTCCAAAGGACTGCCCATCTAAATTCCTGCTAAGTCGACCAATCTCCTCAGTAAGTCTGAACGAGAGAAAACACAGCTGAGTCAGCTAATCTCATCAAGAGAAAACTTGCCCGACCCTTTTCTAAAATCAGGCCTGGCTCAAAGAACTCCTTGCTTTATTATAAGCATGGGTCCAAGTACTTTCATTGTTTAGCAAGGAGTTTTCTCTCCTAAAGCAGTCTTAAATACGGTTGGAGTAGAGGTCCTTCCATTTCTGATCCTGGCGAGTTCTCACATCAAAATGGGGAATGTTTCTCAGTAGGGAATTTGTTCCAATTAAGAATTCCCCGATGGGGAAATTTTTAACATTCACAAGTCTGAGAGATTTCAAGATTTACACGGTACAGTGTCCATGTCTCGCAACCGTACAGGAGCGAGCTGAGGACCGCTGCATTGTACACTTTGATCTTCGTCGCAGTGCTTACACCTCTGTGTTAGAGGACTTTGGAGCTCAGCCGCCTGAGTGCCTGGCTGGCCTTTTGGATCCTGGCATTAATCTCGTGGTCTAGGGACCCGTCGTTGGCGACGGTGCTGCCCAGGTACTTGAAAGTGTTGACGTTAGAAAGCTGCGTGCTGTCGATTGTAATGCACGGCTGGTTCGTTGGCCTCCCTGGTGAGGGTTGGAACAGCACCTCTGTTTTGCTGAGGCTGATAGTCAGGCCAAACAGTTTTGTTGCTGTAGAGAACCTGTCCACAATGGTTTGGAGATGATTTTCTTGGCGGGTCATGAGAGCACAGTCATCTGCGAAGAGAGCTTCCAGATGAGTCTCTCTGTTGTCTTTGTTTTTGCAGTCAGGCAGCGAAGGTCGAATAGTGAGCCATCCAGTTGGTATTTGATGTAGACTCCCAGGTCTAGATCCATCACAGCGTGTCATAATACTGGGGTGAAGTATAGGTTGAATAGTACCGGAGCGAGGACACAGCCTTGTTTCACACCATTGGAGATGTTGAAGCAATCGGAAGTCTCTCCACCAGATAGGACTTCCCCTGTCATGTCGACATGAAAGAGCTGGATCAGTTTGACGAATTTTGCTGGGCAACCGAGCTTGCTGAGGATCACCCACAATGTGTCCCTGTTCACTGTGTCGAATGCCTTTGTCAGGTTTTTGAAGACAATGTAGAGACTCAGGTTCTGCTCAAGGCATTTTTCCTACATTTGCCTCACTGTGAAGACCATGTCGATGGTGCTACGATTTGGTCAGAAGCCACATTGTGATTCAGGCAGGTTCTGCTCTGAGACAGATGACAGGAGTCTGTTGAGTATAACACGGGCAAGGATCTTTCCAGCAGTGGAGAGTAGTGAGATGCCTCTGTAGTTATCACAGGCTGCTCGTGTGCCTTTGTTCTTGTATAGGGCTACGATGGAGGCATCTCTGAGTTCTGGGGGCATGTCTTCCTCTTCCCATATGCTGGTCAGCACTATGTGGAATGCCTGGAGCACCTTTCCATTTAAGGCCTTGTACACCTCGGTTGGGATCTCGTCTTTACAGGGTGCCTTGCCTGCACTCATTTGTTTAATGGCTTTTTTGACTTCCTCTATTGAAGGAGGGAAGTCAGGTTGTTCAATGGTGTGGCTTTGGGGGATCTGGTCAAGGGCACTTTGGTCGACTGAAGAGGGTCAGTTGAGAAGCTGACTGAAGTGTTCTTTCCACCTGTTGCTGATGCCTTTTTTATCTTTTATGAGAGTGTCACCGTCAGAGGATAGCAAGGGAGTGGTGGTGGGTTTTAATGGCCAATAGACAGTCTTGAGGGCACTGAAAAATTGTTTGTAGTTTTTTGTATCAGCAAAGCGCTGGATTTCTTCTGCCTTTTTTCCCCACCATCGGTCTTGCATCTTCCTGATCTCACACTGTGCTGTGGCTTGGAGAGACATGAATCTGTCCTTTTTAGGAGCAGAGTTTGGGTTATTTTGCCACTCCATAAAGGCTTTGTTCTTTTTGCTCAATAGGTCTTCAATAGCAGTGTTGTTCTCGTCGAACCAGTCCTGGTGGTTGAGTTGTTTGGGGCCTAGGACTGCCTTTGATGTTTCCTTCACTGCGTCTCTGAACTGGTTCCATTTCTCGGTTAAACTTCCAGTGAGTGGTCCCTTGGCAGACAGCTTGTCATCCAGGCAGGACCAGAATGTTTGCAAATAAGATGGATCTCTAAGACGACTCACATTGTAAAATGCGTGAACTATTGGGGCGCATTTTGGATGGCGAGGCCCAATGCGCATGTGAAGTCGCTCTAACCAATAGGTGGTTTGTCCAGCATTCAGCTCCTCTCATGGCTCTGGTGATCTGTACATCCTGGATGTGTTGCCGGCGTACAATGATGTAGTCAATGAGATGCCACTATTTTAATTGTGGGTGCATCCACATTGTTTTATATTTGTTCGCCATTCTGAACACAGTGTTTGTGATGGTGAGTTCAAACTCTGAGCATTTGCTGAGTAGCAGTAGGCCGTTGTTGTTCATTTTGCCCATGCCGTGTTTGCCAAGCACTCCTTTCCATCTTTCATGGTCCTGGCCAACGTGGGTGTTGAAGTCTCCCAGTAGTATCAGCTTGTCATTGGTGGGCACTGAGTGCAGGACGGCACTCAGGTCAGAGTAGAACTGCTCGATGGTCTCCTCTGTGCTGGTCAGTGTTGGGGCATATGTGCTGATGATTGTGGCATACCGGTCTTTGCTGAGAGGCAAACAGATCTTCATGAGCCTCTCGCTGATGCCCACAGGCAAGTCTGGCAGCTGTTTGAGCAAACTGGTCTTGATGGCCAGGCCAACACCGGGGATTCTGTCTTCACTTGAGGCTCTACCTTTCCAGAAGAAGGTGTATCCAGTGGTGGGTTTGCTGAGTGATCCCTCTTCTGGTAAGTGTGTTTCACTTAAGGCTGCCATGTCGATGTTATATCGCGCCAGTTCTTTACCGATGAGAGCTGTTCTTCTCTCAGGTCTTGGGGTATTCTCTCTATCAAGTAATGTCCTGATGTTCTGTGCTCCTAGTAGGAGTTTCTTTGTATTTTTTCTTTGATTTTGAACGCTTAAAGGGATGACCCGCCAGTCGCGGTGTGCTGACCAGGTGTTTGTAGGGCAGGCAATGTTTGGGACACCTTTTCTAGTCCCCTCCCTTGATTAGGGTGAGCAGTGCTGTCCTAGAGAGGGCTGCTCAGTCGCCCAGGATGCTGCCGAACGTGCCTGCTGCCCACAGCGAGCGACCACTGGTCCATGGGCCGCCTACGTGCAGGATCGTGACTACAACTGCCAGTGGTCACCTCCACCTGTTGCGTCGCCACTCCCCCATCGCCGCGGGTCTTGAAGAGGGTGGACGGGGTTAGGATAGATGAGTGTGCACAAAGACACTTGTGTGTGAGAGATTTAAGTGGAAAAGCCGATGCACAGAGACAGTCCCACTCTCTCGGCGTTGGAAGCCTGGGTCCAATGGCACGAAAAGTCGTTACACCTGGAGACTTCCTCAGCTGCATTGGATGGCCCTGTTGTCCTTTGTGCTCCAACATGCCCTAGGAAGTCCACAGTGCCTTGCTGCGTTGCCATCTCAGCCGTTGAACCTTCTTATTGGTTTCTTCTGCCTGTTCTGCCGAAGCAGTCTTCACATGCTGGGTGAGCAGAGCCCTGGTTCACCAGAGGTCGATGACGACCTGATGGCTCCCCTCACAAGGTTTAGCCAGCCTGTCGAAGCCGTTGCCTGGGGTGTGGCCACTGCTGTATGCTAGCAGCTACTGGGAGCCATAAGTGAGAGCTGGGTGTGGTCACCCAGAGAGAGGTGAGGGTCAGAGGCTGGAGAGCTGCCCTAGAAGGGCACAACAAGCCCTCCATACCAGAGATACTACCCCTCCCTGAACACCCCATACACACACCCCCAAATTAGGGAAAAATATAAAGTCCTACATTTTGGTTTAAAAAAATCAAAACAACTTGATGCAGTCCCGGCTCCACGGACAGCTCCCACAGTGCCCCAACATTGAGGGAGCTCAGCACCAGCAGGGAGCCAAAGGCCAGGCTCCAGGCCAGCAGCAGCACCAGGCTGTGGATGAAGCTCTGGGAGGCCCCTGCCCAGGCTTCCCTCCATACCTCCTTTTGGGGTTGCTGCCACCCTAGCAGCTGGGACTTGGCCCTTTAAAGCTTCAGCTGCAGCCTACCCTGGGAGATCACGCATGGAAGTAAAGGCAGGACCCGCCCTCACACAGCCCAGCCAGACCTGAGAACCAAAACACAGGTTCCAAAAGGAATGATGAGGGTGGGGTAATGAGGTAGCTCAGTGGGTTGAGAGCCAGACCAGGAGGTCTTGGGTTCAAATGGGGCTTCAGACACTTACCAAGTGGGCACTCAGGGCTTGTCACTTCACCCCACTGCCTAACCCTTACCACTCTACAGTACTGATTCTGAGCAGAGGAGAAGGATTTTTTTAACTGTTAAGCAGCCAATGTATGCTGTATAAATTCACATGCTACCTCATACCTGTTATCCACCTCCTCCACCTCAGGCTGCCTTCCTTCGGAGCTTGTTTCCTATAAATAGCTATTTACATATAGGTTCTATGGGATATTCAGGGAGAATCACGAGGGTGAGGGCTTACCAGTCCTTTTCAGAACTGCTCATCCACCTTGGGAGACCAGCTCTCACCCAGCTCTCACCCAGCTCTCACCCAGCTCTCACCCAGCTCTCACCCAGCTCTCACCTGGCACTCCGAGAAGCTCAGCAGCCACACTTTAGTGAGACCATCTAAATCAGGGGGCAGATCACCTCTGCGAGAGGGGCATGTGCACCCCAAGCATGTTGACACTTCCCTCCTCCTTGGGGAGGGTGAGAACAATGTGTTCCAATGGCCATTGACAACCATGTTTTATGAAATCCCCAATTTACCCTTGTTCCCCTGGACCTTGCTTTCAGGAAGCTCCCAGAGTGAACAGTAGCCCATGGAGCACCCACTGAGCACCCTGGTGGTAGTCGTCAAGTCTGAAGTACCCCTTTGTCTTCCCTCTCTTTCCCTAGCTTCCATGTAAGCCAATCACCTGCCCTATACTCCCTAAGTGTCTATTGACAGACTGTGGGACCAAAACCCCAATTTCCCCAATCCCTACCATCCAAAACCTATAGTCCCACCAGCACCCAGCACTTGCCCAAACCATGAGACAAAGCCCCAGCCAGATGTGGCAGGACACCAAGACTGCTCCCTCAACCTGTCCCAGACAACCCCCAATTCCTCCTACCCTATCAGAGGTTATACCCTTCTCCACTCAGGTGGAGATTCTGCCACCACCTTTGCTGCTGTTGCTCTCCTCCTTGCTCCCTCTTAACCTCTCCTTCCTCCTCTCTCCGCCCACTCCATAGCCACCTCTACTGGCACCCAACAAAGCCTTGCTCTACCACCCCACTCTAGTCTCATTAGTCTCTTTGGTCAGACCCCCCACAGTTGGACTGACATATATAAGACTCAAGTTCTTCAGTTCGATGGGAAATTCCCATTCATGGTGTTTTTCCCAGAGACATTGTTCCCAGAGTCCCAGAGCTTGGCTCTGTGTGCGTGACTGTGTGCTGGCCACAAGGGCAGCGTCTCTCTTGCCCTGCTTGAAGACATGTCCTTTTGTAACTGCTTTGGTGGCTTCCAGGTTGACCCCATGAAGGCACCGAAGCAGGAGCTGTGGGGTGCTTAGAGTATGACACCAAGATCATCCTTGCATCCTGGCCATTCGCAGGGGTCCTGACGTTTGTTTTGCCCCTGCATTTTGATGGCTCCAAGAGAGATCAGAGAGGATGACTCTGGGGAACTCTGCCTCCCTTAAATACAACTCACTGGAAAGCTGTGACATCAGCCCATGCATGACGTCATCGGCCCTCTTCAAACTGAAGAAACATTTATCCATGTCTCGTCTCTCCCATTAGAATAGAAACCCCTTGAGGCTGGGGACTGCTCTTGACGTGCTCAGGATCCACAGGACTTCCCAAAGGGCCTGGAGCCCAGTACTGTAAATACCTGCTACACGCTTGCTGATTAATGACTAGATTGTCGGGCACTGTGCTGGCTCGGACACAGAGATAACCCGTAAGAGTTACTGCACTTAGGGTGCTTACACTTGGTGAAAGGAGACATGGACATACTCAAATATACATCCATGGTACATACATAGCACATACACATGCAGACACATACATGGACACACAGTAAATGCCAGGTGATGCCAGGTGATATTCTTGAGAGAGAGGCTCTAGTAGCTCAGGGAATGAGGAAAGGCTCCACTTACTATTGCCCAACTGAGTTTTACATTGTTGTTGAGTCATTTCAGTCCTGTCTGACTCTTTCTGATCCCATTTGGGGTTTTCTTGGCAAAGGTACTGGAGTGGTTTGCCATTTCTTTCTCTAGATTATTTTACAGATGAGGAAACTGAGGCAAACAGGATTAAATGACTTTCCCAGGGTCACACAATGAGGCCAGATTTGAACTCATAAAGATAAGCCTTTCTGATTTCAGGCCTGGCATTCTACCCTCTACACCATTTAGCTGCCCTGAGTTTTAGATATATAGAGTAAATTTGTTAAGCATTTACTGTATGTCAATACCATATTATATGTTAAGCCCTGGGAATACATATTTTTTAAAAACACCTGAGGCCAGTGATAGTGAACCTTTTAGAGGCTAAGTGCCCAAACTACAACCCTCATGCCGAATATGAGCCCTCCCCCCCACCTTAAAGGGGATGTCATGTGAGAAATTTCCCTAGGCACAGGTGGAGAGGGGGAAGGGAGCAGCTCCTTCCATCATGCTCCAGCACGGATACCATAGATTCACCAACATGGCCCTAGGCATACAACTAAAAGCTAATTAGATAGTCTCTGGCTTTGAGGAGTTTATATGCTAATGAAGATGGCATTTTAAGGGTGCTGAGGAGAGAAGAATGGGGTAAAAGGTACCTGATGAAGTTGCTGAAGAGGTGGGAGCTGAAGATAAGGAACCTTTAGAAATTGGTTGTGGTGGCCTGTTAAAACCCTCTGTTATCTCACCACTGTGTCTGCTGCTACTTCATGTTACTTATCATATGTCTAACGGATCCCCTTCCCCTTCCCCTCAGTCATAAAAGTGTGGAGTTGGTACAGGAAGCAGAACTTGTTGACATTATTCTTCCCTTTTAAGTTAACTCTAGAAGTTTCCTAACCCCTCTGGGACCAGATATGGACAGCGAAGGAAGGAAGGAAGGAAGGAAGGAAGGAAGGAAGGAAGGAAGGAAGGAAGGAAGGAAGGAAGGAAGGAAGGAAGGAAGGAAGGAAGAAGGGAGGGAGGGAGAGAAAGAAGGAAAGGAAGAAGGGAGGGAGGGCGAGAAAGAAGGAAAGGAAGGAAGGAAAGAAGAAAGGAAGGAAGGAAGAAAGGAAAAAAGGAGGGAGGGGGAATGTTGTTAGGGGCTTTTTTTTGCCTATTCTGGCCAGCAAACCCAACATGAGTCCCCTTCTGTAACGATGGGTAAAAAGCAAAGGTTTTTTAAAAAATCAATAACTCTATTAAAGCCAGAGATTATTTGTTGATGATGCAAAGCTGATAGTGTGCAAACTGGGTGAGGTGGTCAAACTCTAAAAGAGATCTTGAATCCAGGGAAATCATGAAAAAAAATGCAAAGGAAGGAGGACTTGCAGTCCCAGATCTCAAACTATACTATAAAGCAGTGGTTATCAAAACAATTTGGTACTGGCTAAGAGACAGAAAAGAGGATCAGTGGAATAGATTTGGGGTAAATAACCTATGATAATAATAATAATAATCTATGATAAGCCCAAAGATTCCAGTTTGGGGGACAAAAATTCACTATTTGATAAAAACTGCTGGGAAAATTGGAAGACAGTATGGGAGAGATTAGGTTTGGATCAACATCTCACACCCTACACCAAGATAAACTCAGAATGGGTGAATGACCTGAATATAAAGAAGGAAACTATAAATAAATTAGGTGAACACAGAATAGTATACTTGTCAGATCTTTGGGAAAGGAAAGACTTGAAAACCAAGCACGAGCTAGAAAAAAATCACAAAATGTAAAATCAATAATTTTGATTACATCAAATTAAAAAGTTTTTGTACAAACAAAACGAATGCATCCAAAATTAGAAGGGAAGCAACAAATTGGGAAACAATCTTCATTACAAAAACCTCTGACAAAGGGCTAATTACTCAAATGTATAAAGAGCTAAACCAATTGTACAAAAAAATCAAGCCATTCTCCAATTGAAAAATGGGCAAGGGACATGAATAGGCAATTTTCAGTCAAAGAAATCAAAACTATTAATAAGCACACGAAAAAGTGTTCTAAATCTCTTATAATCAGAGAAATTCAAATCAAAACAACTCTGAGGTATCACCTCACACCTAGCAGATTGGCTAACATGACAGCTATGGAAAGTAATGAATGCTGGAGGGGATGTGGCAAAGTGGGGACATTAATGCTGGTGGAGTTGTGAATTGATCCAACCATTCTGGAGGACAATTTGGAACTATACCCAAAGGGTACTAAAAGACTGTGTGCCCTTTGATCCAGCCATAGCACTGCTGGGTTTGTACCCCAAAGAGATAATAAGGAAAAAAGACTTGTACAAGAATATTCATAGCTGTGTTCTTTGTGGTGGCAAAAAACTGGAAAATGAGAGAATGTCCTTCCATTGGGGAATGGCTGAACAAATTGTGGTATCTGATGGTGATGGAATACTATTGTGCTCAAAGGAATAATAAAGTGGAGGAATTCCATGGAGACTGGAACGACCTCTCAGGAAGTGATGCAGAGCGAAAGGAGCAGAACCAGGAGGACATTGTACACAGAGACTGATACACTGTGGCACAGTCAAATGTAATGGACTTCTCCATTAGTGGCAATGCAGTGATTCTGAACAACTTGGAGGAACCTAGAGAGAAAAACCACTATCCACATCCAGAGGAAACACTGTAGGAGTAAAAACACCAAAGAAAAACAACTGCTTGAATGCATGGGTTGAAGGGATATGGCTGGGGATGTAGACTCTAAATGAACATCCCAGTGCAAACAACAACATGGAAATAAGTTCTGATCAAGGTCACAAGTAACATTCATTGAAATTGTGCATTGGCTGAAGGAAGAGTGGGTGGAAGGGAGGGAGGGAAATAATGTGATTATTGTAACCAAGGAATAATGTTCTAAATTGACTAAATAAACTTATTTAAATGGAAAAACAAACAAACAAACAAACAAATAAATAAATGGATGAATGAATGAATGAATGAATAAAAGAGATCTTGAATGCAGTTCTCAAACTTTTTGTTCTTAAGAGTTCTATGGAAACTAGGGATGTGGTCTGGCCAGGAGAATACTATCTAGAACATTCCAGCAGAGGGGGCAGTTAAGTTGCTCAGTGGTTAGAGAGCCAGGCATAGAGATGAGAGATCCCGCATTCAAATGTGGACTCTGACATTTCCTAGCTGTATGACCCTGGACAAGTCATTTAACCCCCATTACTCAGCCCTTACTGTTCTGCATTGGTACAGAAACACAATGTTGATCCTCAGATGGAAGGTGTGAAGATTAAATTAACTCTCTGCCCCTTACAAAGGTAAGGGTTAAAAAAAGAAGAAGAACATTACAGCATCTGGGGATTGTGCCCAGTGAATGGCAAGATGAGATCTAGGACTTAGACTAGGAAGTAACTTCATGCTGTTGGAACCAGTACCAACTGGCAGCTTTGTACCTATAACCCAGTTCCAGCTCACAGAAAGCACAGAAAGCTTGCAGGTTCTCAGCCTGAACTGTTCTAAGAAACACAGAATAACAAAACCCCCAACAACAGCAAGAGCAGTCCCTACATATTCCCTCCAGAAGTGTGCAAAGCCTCTAATGTTAACTTCATTATCAGAAAGTTGACTGGTAATTTTGGTTGCATTGTTTTCATTTGTGCAGAACTTCTAAAATTTAATATATTTCAAATAATCCATTTTGCATCCTAGAATGCTTTAAATCTTTTGTTTGGTCATAAATTCTTCCCTTATCCATAAACCTAACAGATAAACTATTGCATGCTCTCTTAATTAGCTTATGGTAGCACCCTTTATGTCTAAATCATACACCAATCAAACTGTTTCTAAAATATATGATTTATCACTTGTTTATGTGGCTATAGGATGTGGTGTTTTGGTTTTTAAAAGATTTCTCTACGGGGTAGCTGAGTAGCTCAGTGGATTGAGAGTCAGGCCTAGAGATGGGAGGTCCTAGGTTCAAATCTGACCTCAGATACTTCCTGGCTATATGACTCTGGACAAGTCACTTAACCCCTGTTGCCTAGCCCTTACCGCTCTTCTGCCTTGGAACCAATATACAGTATTGATTCCAAAATGGAAGGTAAGGGTTAAAAAAAAAAGATTACTTTATTACAAAAATGAGTGATATGGAAATACGTATTAAGTATTAAGATAATACATGTATAACTCAGTGTTATTGCTTGTCGGCTCCGGGAGGTGGGAGGGAAAACCATGAATCATGTAACCCTGTGAAAATACTTTAAAATAAATCTAAAAAATAGAATAAAATAAAGCATTTCTAACCTAATCTAGTATTGCTTCATGCCATTTACCTCAAACTCTGCCTTAAGTTGGCATAACAACCAGGGATTTCCCTAAAGGCACTGTGGCTAGGGAGCAATGGATTAAAAAAGATCTTATCTAATCTTTCATTTTACAGAGGAGGAAATGGAGACCCATAACATTCAAATGACCTTCCCAAGATTACACAAGAAGGGAATTTGATATCATATCTTTCAGTCCTCTTCTTAAATTTCAGTTAATTTATTTTCATATCATTTATTTTTTATTTTTATTTTTAAATAGTTTTCCATGATTACATGATTCATTTTCTTTCCCTCCCCTCTTTTCTCTCCACTCCCAGAGCTGACAAGCAATTCTACTGGGTTGCACAAATGTCATCACTTGATACCTATTTCCATATTATTCATTTTTGCTATAGGGGGATTTTTAAAAGCCTAAATCGCATCCCCATATATACATGTAATAAGTGATGTCATATGTTTTGCTTTTGCATTTCTACTCCCATAGTTCTTTCTCTCAATGTGGACAGCACTCTTCTACACAATCCTTGAGGAGTGTCCTGGCTTGTTTCATTGCTACTAGTACAAAGTCCATTACATTGTATTTTCCCACAATGTTTTACTTTCTATGTACACTGTCTTCTGGTTCTGCTCATTTCACTCTGCATCAGTTCATTGAGGTTCTCCCAGTTCATATAGAAATCCTCCAGATCATCAATCTTTACACAATAGTATTCCATCCCCATCATATACCATAATTTGTTCAGCCATTCCCCAATCTAGGGACACCCCCTCATTTTCCATTTCTTTTTGCCACCATAAAGAGCACAGCTATAAATATTCTTGTACAAGTCTTTTTCCTTATGATCTCTTTGGGGTACAAACCCAGCAGTGCCATGGCTGGATCAAAGGGCAGACAGTCTTTTAGCGCCCTTTGAGCATAGTTTCAAATCGCCTTCCAGAATGGTTGGATCAATTCACAACTCCACCAGAAGTGCATTAATGTCCCAATTTTGCCACATCCCCTCCAACATTTATTACTTTCTGTTGCTGTCTTGTTAGCCAATCTGCTAGGTGTGAGGTGGTACTGGTACCTCAGAGTTGTTTTGATTTGCATTTCTCTAATTATAAGAGATTTAGAACACTTTTTCATATACTTATTGATAGTTTTGATTTATCTGAAAATTGCCTATTCATGTCCTTTGCCCATTTGTCAGTTGGGGAATGGCTTGATTTTTTGTACAACTGAGTGTGCTCCTTAGAAATTTGAGAAATGAGACCTTTATCAGAGGTTTTTGTTATAAAAAATTTTCCCCAATTTGTTTCCCTTCTAATTTTGGTTACATTGATTTTGTTTGTTCAGCAACCTTTTAATTTAATATAACCAAAATTAATTCATTTTATATATTTGTAGTGTTCTCTATCTTCTGCTTGGTCTTAAATTCCTTCCTTTCCCATAGATCTGACAGGCATATTCTATGTTTATCTAATTTGTTTATGATTTCCCTCTTTATATTTAAGTCATTTACCTACTCTGAGTTAATCTTGGCATAGGGTGTAAGACGTTGTTGAGCTAAGCCAAACTGTTTTCCTATTCTCCTAGCAACTTTTGTCAAATAGTGGGTTCTTGTCCCCAAAGCTCGGATATTTGGGTGTATCCAACACTATCTTGCTAGTGTCATTTACCCCAAGTCTATTCCATTGATTCACCCTTCTATCTCTAAACCAGTACCATATAGTTTTGATGATCACTGCTTTGTACAGTATAGTTTGAGATCTGGTAAAGCTAAGCCTCCTTCCTTCACTTTTTTATTCATTATTTCCCTTGGTAGTTTTGATTTTTTGTTCTTCCAGATGAACTTTGTAATAACTTTTTCTAATTCTATAAAAAGTGTTTTGGTAGTTTGATAGGTATATCACTGAATAAGTAAATTAATTTAGATAGGATTGTAATTGTTATTATATTGGCTCATCCTACCCATGAGCAATTGATATTTTTCCAGTTGTTTAGATCATTTTATTTGTGTGAAGAGTGTTTTGTAGTCATGTCCATATAATTCCTGAATTTCTCTTGGCAAGTAGATTATCAGGTATTTTACCTTGTCTAGAGTGATGTTAAATGGAGTTTCTCCTTTCTAACTCTTGCTGCTGGGTTTTGTTGGAAACATGTAGGAATGCTGATGATTTACGTGGGTTTATTTTGTACCCTGCAACTTTGCTAAAGTTATTGTTTCGACTAGTTTTTTAGTCGATTTTCTTGAATTCTCTAGGTATCCCATCATGTCATCTGCAAACAATGATAGTTTAGTTTCTTCATTGCTTATTTTGGTCCCTTCAATTTCTTTTTCCTCTCTAATTGCTACTGCTAGCATTTCTAGTACAATATTAAATAGTAGTGGTGATAATGGGCATCCTGCTTCACTCCTAATCTTATTGGGAAGGCTTCTCACTTATTCCTATTGCAGATGATACTTGCAGATGGTTTTAAATGAATACTGTTTACTATTTTGAGGAATGGCCCTTTTAATCCTATACTTTCTGGTATTTTCTGGTTTTAGGAATGAGTGTTGTGTTTTTTCAAAGGCTTTTTCTGCATCTATTAAGATAATCATGTGATTTCTATTAGTTTGGTTGTTGATATGGTCAATTATGTGGATGACTTTCCTAATATTAAACCAGCCTTGCATTCCTAGTATAAATCCCACCTGGTCAGAGTGAATAATACTTGGGATAACTTGCTATAGTCTCTTTGCTAGTATTTAATAGTTTTTCATCTATGTTCATTAAGGATATTGGTCTATAGTTATCTTTCTCTGTTTTTGACCTGCCTGTCTTTGGAATCAGTACCATAATTGTGTCATAAAAGGAATTTGGTAGAACTCCTTCTTTGTTTATTCTGTCAAATAGTTTGTATACTATTGGGATTAGTTGTTCTTTTAATGTTTGAAAGAATTCATTTTTGAATCATCTGGTCCTGAGGATTTTTTCTTAGGGGGTTCTTTGATGGCATGTTCAATTTCTTCTTATATGGGATTATTTACATATTCTATTTCCTCTTCTGCTAATTTAGGCAATTTATATTTTTGTAAATATTCATCCATTTCACCTAGATTGCCATATTTATTGCCATATAATTGGGCAAAATCATTTTTAATAATTACCTTAATTTCTTCTTCATTAGAGGTGAGAACACCCTTTTCATTCATGATACTGTTAATTTGGTTCTCTTCTGTCTTTTTCTTAATTAGATTAATCAATACTTTATCTATTTTTTTTTCAAAATTTGAAAAAAATACTAGCTCCTAGTCTTATTTATTAGTTCAGTAGTTTTTTACTTTCAATTGTATTAATTTCTCCTTTGATTTTTAGGATTTCCAATTTGGTCTTTATCTAAGGGTTTTAAATTTGTTCTTTTTCTAGTTTTTTTTTAAAGTTGCATGCCCAATTTGTTAATCTCTTCTTTCTCTTTTTTGTCAGTATGGGCATTCAGGGATATAAATTTTCTCCTAAGTACTGCTTTTGCTGAATCCCCAAAATTTTGATATGTTGTTTCCTTATTGTCATTCTATTCAATTAAATCATTAATTGTTTCTATGATTTGTTCTTTAACCAACCAGTTTTGGAAAATTAGATCATTTAATTTCCAATTAATTTTTTATTTGCCTCTCCATGTATACTTACTAATTATAATTTTATTGTATTATGATTGAAAAACTGCATTTATTATTTCTGCTTTTCTGCATTTGTTTGTAATGTTTGTATGCCCTATTATGTGGTTAATCTTTGTGAATGTACCATTTGCTGCTGAAAAGAAGGTATATTCCTTTTTATCCCTATTTACTTTTGTCCAGATATCTATTAACTCTATTTTTTCTAAGATTTCATTCACATCTCTTACTTCTTTCTTATTTATTTTTTGGTTTTATTTATCTAGATCTGATAGAGGGAGGTTGAGGTCTCTCCCACTAGTATAGTTTTTAAAATCTATTTCCTCCTTAAGCTCTCTCCAGAGAGAGAACTGATGAACTCTGAATGCAGACACTAAAGCATACTTTTCTGGACTATTTTTCTTGCTTTTTTTTTTGCAACATAGCTAATATTAAAATATATTTTGCATGACTTCACATATATAATTGATATCATATTGCTTGACTTCTCAATAGGGGGCTAGAGGGAGGGAGAGGATTTGGAAATCAAAATTGAAAAAGAATGTTAAAAAACAAAAAAGAAATTAATTAAGATAGATAGAAAAATAAAAGAGAGGCATGTATAATACTGGCTGATATGTCTATTATATGGTATACTTGGGAGCATACCCATATAATTCTATAGCTGGCAGACACTTCAGCGTCCATCTAATTCAACACTTTCATTTTACATATGAGGAAACTAAGAGTCAAAAAGTGACTTGATAGGACCATATATCTAAAGCTGGAAGGGGCCTCAGAGGCCAGCAAGTCCAACCTCCTCATTTTGCAAATCAAGAAACTAAGGCCCAGGAAGGTTGAGCAACTTGTCCAAGGTCATCCATTGGAAATAGCCAATGCAAGATGAATATTATAGGTGCCTCCCCTTCCTATGAAGTGGAGAGTATCTTGTTATACTCATTTTATAGATGAGGAAACTGAACATGTGATACTATGATTGCTAAGTGATGGAGCTGAGCCTTTTAAGCTCATTATTTTAGAACAAACTTCCCTAATTCCTTCCAGAAACTAGGAAGGGGGGAAATCTTTTCTGGTTAGGAAGATCAGTAAAGGCTTCCTAGAAAAGTCAGTCAATCAGCAAGCATTAATAAAGCACCTACTATGTGCCAGTCACTAATCTAAGTACTGACTATATAAAGGCAAAAACAGTGTTCCTGCCCTCAAGGAGCATACATTCTAATGGGGGAGTCAACAACCAAACTCTCATGAACAAGGAATGTACAGTATAAATGGAAGGCAATCTCAGAGGGAAGAGAGGACAGAAGATGGAGGAAAGTCTCCTTCAGGAGGCAAGCTTTGAGACTTCAAGGGTGCCAGAGAAGCTAAGAAGAGAGGGAGAGCATTTCCAACTTGGACAGTCAATGCAAAGATCCAGAGACAGCTCCAATCTCTCTTCTGCAAAAATATTTCCTGATTCCCACTTCTTGTACTCTTTGAAACCTGCAACAACCAGTCTTGCCTTCCCTGAAAAAATCATGTTGTATTTACTTGGCACGTACATAAGCACCAAATGGCTCTGGAGAACAAGATCTCCTGGGCATCAATCCCATACTGAAATAGGGACCTATTGAGCAATCTCATGCCATCCACTCCCTTTCTCCTCTTGTGGTCTGGGCTTCCCTAGCAGTCAAGCTAAGATGTGCCTTCTCCTTTTAGGGCAAAATGATGGAATGGTTGCTATTTGCCTTGCTGCTTACACTTGCCCCCCAGTTACTAGGGGTAATGGTTACTAGAAATTTTATATCCAGAGGATTGTTCTCTTTCAACAGCTAATACATTCACATCTTTCTTTTTTTAATAAATTAATTTAATTTATATATATTAGAAATGTATAATCTATATAATTAATAAAAATTATTGATATATATTTATATAATTAATTATTTAATAAATTTAATTATTTTATAATTAATTTATAAAATTAATTTATATATTATAGAATATATATTCTACTCCTTTTTAAAATTATGTATAGAAACAATTTTCAATAACTGTTTTCTCACATTTCATGATCCAAATTCTCTCCCTCCTTTCTTCTCCTCCCAGAGACAATCATTAATCCAATATAGGTTATGCTAGAAATTCACTAATTTTTTAATGCTTCACTCCTTGATCTGCATCAAGATATATTGCTTTGGCAACCCTAACTTGGCTTTTATAGAAATGAACTCTAACTAGATCCCTATATGATATCTAGATCACCTCGATTGCAAGATATCTGACTTGACCAGTTAGTTAATTTTGATGCATGTATCATGGGATGTCATATATAGCTCAGACATATTGTAAGGTAGGAATAAACATCTCTAGAATCTCCTCACACTCTTCTTTGAGGAAGATTTTTAATTCCTGGAAGCAGGAGCTTGGGATGAGCACACAACTGAACTCAGCTTTCCTCAAAGGGAGAAGGTATTAGGCTAGAACTATAACCATCTTCTCTCTTAATATTGCTAATCAAAGGGATATATTTTTTGGTTCAAGTTAATCTCTTTATCTCTGTTTCATAATGAGGAAAGGATGACTCTAAGTTTTATATCCAAGGCGTGATGCTTTTTCCACCAAAGATCAGTTGCACAATGAATACCCACATAGAAATTAGCAAAGAAAACTATATATCCAAGCTGATAGCAAAAAAGGAATCAGAGAAAACACACACACACACACACACACACACACACACACATATATATATTATATACACACATACATCCACAATATGAATTATATAACTACATGTATATGAGACATAAACATATTCACACATATGTATATATCAGATAATACATATTCAAGGTGTCCTTCCATTGTGAGTAACTTAACTCAGCTCAACTGAGAGTTCCATATCTCAGCCAAAGGGAAATTGCCAAAATTTCTGGTGTAAGAAGCTAGAAATGGAGACATGATTGAATTTCTATGTGCTGGCTTTTCCCCAGAGTCTTTCTCACTTCATATGATTCAAGGAAAGGATGGCATTGCAAACCTTTTCTTTCAAAGCTATGTAAGAATTATTCTTGGAGATGGTGTTGTGAAGATTAAATTTAACTCTCCCTGATTATGAAAATTAAATTAATCAACTCTCCTCTGATTGTGAAAATTAAATTCACTCCCCTGCCCATTTTTAGATTTAATCACCAAAGGTGTAAACAACCCATTCACACTTGAGTAGGGGAGGTCTGTGACCCACTTGTGCAATAATGGGTGACAAATCAGAATCAACTGACGGCCTCCTGGGAAGTCGTAAGCAAGACTTTTGACTATGATTTGTCCATGTAAAAAGTGGAGGAAGGCACAGGAAGTGATGCAAAAGAAAGTGTCTTTAAAAGGGAGTGACAACTTCCTGAGTACAGTTTTTACTTAGAATTCTACTTGGAGTTGAACTTCCTATGAGAGACAATTCTTCATTCTTTAAAGTTGAGACTAGAGAAGGATCTGTTGACTGGATTTGAGACCCTGTTCCTGGTGAGGCTGTTCTTAAATCTCTTCCTCTGGACTGACATGTGGTGAGTGAAAAAGCTGACTCCTTTCCTGGATTTTCTGAAAAAAAAAAACTAGCCTCAATAGAGATTTATCTCTTGAGAGAGACTTCCTCAGGTCCTTGGCCTTGCCAAGGCCAGCTAAGGACTAAATTTCCCTGCCTGGGTTGAGCCAGGGGCTGGGAGTAAATTATTTAGTGCTTAGGCTAGATATCTTACCCTATCCTCTCTCTGATTTTCTTCACTCTTTCTATATTTTGTAAATAAATTATAAATAAGAATTAATATAGATTCCTGGTGACTCTATCTTAAAATGATCAAGTCCATCCTTTTATAAAATTAACCCTTTTTTTCCCTAATAGTGCTTGGTAGTCTAGATGAGCCAGAGAAGCTACAATTTGTGAGCTAGAAGAACTCAAAGAGACAGAAGAGACGAAATCTTTTCTCCTGTTCTCATCAACTCTGCCTCCTTCATGAAGAAGAGCATTGATTTTCAACATTGAGAAGAGTCAGTCTCATCCCAATGGGCTCTGAGGCTCCCATTATATGAACTTCCCAAATATACCAAAGTCCTATCCTATTCCCACCTATAAAAATACTATTAAAGAGAAGGTTATGCCTCATTTTCCCTCATAATCCTGCCCTGTGGAAGGACTAGTGAAAGTAGAGAGTAGAGTTGGCTAGGTGAATGAAGCCAGGGGATGCCTCTTCTTTAACTCGCCAATAGGCACTATGGGTCTCAAGTCAGACGAATACCACTAGCCTTACACTGGGCTATCCCAAGTTTTGTTCAAAGCATCTTTGCCAATCAGACGACAAATCCCAGGAAGAGGAAATGTGATTCTTGGTAGAATTCAATCCCCCAAGAGCTTTATTTTGTGATTTAGTAGTTTGTTTTTTTATTTGCTCACTGAATGAGAGGACAATGAGAGGTAATATACACACACACAAATATGTAGTAAACATACACAGTTGTTTTATTCATCTGATACTTCATGACACCATTTAGCGTTTTCTTGGCAAAGATACTGGAGTGGTGTAATGGTGAAAATTTCACCTTTTTAAGATTGTTGTAATATTGAACAATGGCCGCCAAGGAATTTACTTATGAAATTCCTAAAATGAAACACTCAAGTCAGAATGGAGTTTATGGAGGTTTAATCACAATGGGAGTAGGGAAAGGAGAGGGAGAGAAGGAGAGAGGAGAAAAGGGAAAGGGGCTACTCAACCTCTGACCAAGGCAGAGGGAGTTTTAGTCCCAAAGGGCCAAGGTGGAAAGAATCAGTCATTAACTCACGTGACCAATCTGAAGGAAAGCTGTCTGCGGGCGTCCTCCCTGTCCAAGCTTCTAACACCAACTCCCGTCTCGCTCTCTCCACAGGAAGTGAGCGAATTCCAGAGGCGGTTCCCTACTTCACTTCCTGTGCCTCACAAGTGCCAATGGTTGGCTCTAGCTTGGCTTAGGACAGCCCAGGTGGGCAGTAAAGTTATTTCTGATTTGTCATTGACTAGCACATGGCTGTGTAGTGTGGGTGTGCACAATTTTTGGGTGCTATACCAAGATGGAGACTTTTAAAATTCACAGTGGTTTGCCATTTCCTTCTCCAGTTCATTTCACAGATGAGAAAACTAAGGCAAACAAGGTCAAGTGACTTGTCCAGAGTCACACAACTATTAAGTGTCTGAGGCCAAAACTGAACTCAGTAAAATGAGTCTTTCTGACTTTAGGCCAGCATTAACTCTATCCATTGTGCCACCCAGCTGCCCCTCTGGCCCCATGTTTTGTGAACTTTAGATTACTCTACCCTACTTAGTCTAACAAAAACAGGAATTTCTACACCCATACTTAAGGATTAAGTATTAAGGAGGATGGCCTATGACAGACATGTGCTAGCAAATGACAAATCAGAAACAGCTGACAGCTAAGTCAAGTGTAAGCTACCATTGGTACAGGTGAGAAGCAGGAAAGGGATGTAAAACCATATATATATTTCATGTCACTTCCTCTCTCCGGCCTCTTTTCGTGGAGAGGTGGCTCTGGCTGGCAGTGTACTGAGCATCTTGGCATCTTGGTGTGGCGGCAGCTATTGTCCAGTTTAGTGGTGAGTTTCCCTTGATACCATACTGGAGGAAGCCTAGTAACCCAGTTCAGGTGAGGCGTCTTCTCTGAGCTCTCTCGAAGTTTAGGCTGATTCTTTCTCCTTTACCTTCCAAACACTATCCACTTAGAAGCCTCTAATCTTCTTCAGAAATCTTGTGGCGAAGGACTTTGAATTCCCCCTGGCACAGGCCAGGCGGGAGAAATCCTATACCCTTTCCTTCTCTCTTCTCCTTGATTATTATATTGATTAAACCACCATAGATTTCCAAACTAATTTGGGTATTTTATTTGGGATATCCTCTGGCGACCAAAAATCAAACTTAGATTAGGTCATGACCCTAAATTATCCTTACAATCTGAAAAATTCATGTCTCGTATTGCATTTTAATTTCATTACCTTGGAAAGAGTCAGTTTTTTTTTTTTTGTTGAGAAAAACAGAACTCATGTACTTTGAAAATTGAAGTATGACTGGGTATAGCTTTCTCTATAAATGGACACTTCTCAATGTGGGTATATGTATCTATATCTCTCTCTATATATATATGTAAATGTGTGGCTATATGTATGTATGTATGCTTGAATACATACTCTGTGGCAAGGGAATTTCTGTGTTCCTGACTTAAGTCTCTTGTTGACACTGTGATACAAAAAAGACTAGAATGGGAAAGAAACTACAGCTCAGAGTTCTTGTCACCACAAGAAGCCACTGCCTTCATCTCACCAACTGCACGGTGTGAAGATTAAATTTAACTCTCCCCTGATTGTGAAGATTAATTAACTCTCCCCTGATTGTGAAGATTAAATTGTAACCTCTGACCAGTTTTAGATTTAATCACCAAAAGTGTAAACACCCATTCACACTTGAGTGGGGGAGGTCTGTGACTCACTTGTGCAATAGTGGGTGACAAATCAGAATTAAACTGACTGCCCCATGGCAGTCCTAAAGCAAAGCTTCTACTGTGATTGCTAGATGTAAAATTAGGGGAAGGCACAGGAAGTGACGCAAAAGAAAGTGTCTTTAAAAGGAAGTTACAGGGGACAGCTGGGTGGCTCAGTGGATTGAGAGCCAGGCCTAGAGACAGGAGGTCCTAGGTTCAAATCGGAGGTCCTAGGTTCAAATCTGGCCTCAGACACTTCCCAGCTGTGTGACCCTGAGCAAGTCAATTAACCCCCATTGCCTAGCCCTTACCACTCTTCTGCCTTGGAGCCAATAAACAGTATTGACTCCAAGATGGAAGGTGAGGGTTAAAAAAAATTTTTTTTAAATAAAAAATAAAAGGGAGTTATAACTTCCTGAGTGAGAGTTCTACTTGGAGTGCTAGTTGGAGTTTTACTTGGAGTTGAGCTTCCTGTGAGAAACAATTCTTCATTCTTTGAAGTTGAGACTGGAGAACAATCTGCTGACTGGACCTGAGACCCTGTTCCTGGTGAGGCTGTTTTTAAATCTCTTCCTTTGGACTGACACGTGATGAGTGAAAAAGCTGACTCCTTTCCTGGATTTTCTGAAAAAACTAGTCTCAAGAGAGACCTACCTCTTGTAAAAATGGAGACTTGAACTCTGGACTCCAAACCCCAGGAGTCCTTGCTAGCTCCCAGAATGCCCTCTAATCTCACTGAGATTTCCACCTGGGTGAGGTCAAGAATTTCTATTTAACCTGGCTGTAAAGGCTATTGGCCTCTTTTTCCTACTTCCGCTTCGGAGCAGACGTGTCTCATGATGTGAGTGAAATTTGAATGGGCCTCTCAGCCCACCTAGCACGTGCTTCTCTTACTTGTATATTCTTAAATTCCTTATCTTAAATAAAACTCTAAAAATATAATACTCCTTGCAGAGGGAAACTAATTTCTACCTGCCTCAGTTTCCCCTAAATTTTAATCTTTACACTCTTGAGAGAGACTTCCTCAGGTCCTTGGCTTTGCCAAGGCCAGTTAAGGTCTAAATCTCCTTCTATATTTTGTAAATAAATTGCTAATAAATCTCTTTGGAATAAATTAAATTCCTGGTGACCCTATTGTTAAATAATCCAGTCCAACCTTTTTATATGATTAACCTCTTTTCCCCCTTACAACAGTTGAGATTGGGAGGTGCACTTCAAGGTCCAGCTTTATCCAGTTAATCTCCTGCCCTCCCTGATGCAGAATCCTTTTCTTCCCCCTTTCTGTACCCTTATCTTTCCTTCTTATCATGTTGCCCCATCTGCTTCTGCATTCACATTCTATGTAAGGTCCCTGAAGCAGATCCTCTGAGCTCAGACTTTTAATGCAGATAAGCCTGAATTCCAAGGATAAGTAAAACATTCAGATAACTAGCTCTGTGTCATTGGTGTGGGAAGTGGCAGCTGGATCTAGTCAAAGGACCCATTAGATATTTTTTATCATCTATGTGTATGTACATGTACATTATATATATAGTGTATATACTGTAAAGATTAAAATTTGGGGAAACTGAGTCAGGTAGAAATTAGTTTCTCTCTGCAAGGAGTATTATTTTTATGAGGTTTATTAAAGGTCAAGGGTTAAAGAAAATACAAGCAAGAGAAGCACATGATAGGTGGGCCATGAGGCCCACCCAAATTTCACTCACATCATAAGACGCATCTGTTTGCCAGCGGAGACAGGAAGAGAAGAGTGCTAATAGCCTTTACAGCCAGGTTAAATACCCCATCTCACTCTCTGCCCAAGTGAGGTTACAAGGCATTCTGGGAAGTGAGCAAGGACTCCTGGCGATTGAAGTCCTGGATTCAAGTCTCCATTTTTTACAATACGTGTATACTATATAGATGTGAGTGTGGATCTGTGGATCTGTAGGTATTTGTATATGTATGTGTGCTTATGTGTGTATGTCTCATGAAGAAGATGTATTTCTTTTTTCAAATTGTGGCATAAAGAATTTGAGACATTTCCCTCAACTCACAGGTCAAGGTGGGGAGTTAAAATACTCCTTGTTTCCCATTGCCATTTCCACGCACTCCTCCTACTTTCATGAGCTCTGTAACTTCTCTCCTTTTGAGGTTAATGCTGTTGTCTACAGACTTCCAGATCACTCCCCTTCCTACTTCTTGGATGAGTTCAGTATCTGACTCACAGTCTTTTTCTCCTCCTCAAATCCTACTCCCACACTAAGGGAAGTCAACATATATATTGATACTCCTTCAAAACTGTCACAGTATTGACAGATACTGCTTAGCCTGTGTGACCCTGGTCAAGTCACTTAACTCCCATTGATTGCTTAGCCCTTATCACCCTTCTGCCTTACAATCAATCCTATGATTCTAAGATAAAAGGGAAGGCTTAAAAATTTTTTTAATTGATATTTTTTCAATATATTGATATTCCTACTTATTTCCCATGACCCTTTTGTCCATTCCACTTCAGCCACACACAGTCATATCCTGATTTGAACTTGCTATCACCCCTGATGTCCCACCTTCATGTTGATGAACACTGAAATTCCAGTCTGTTTGCTTTCCACCTTTCCCTCTGCTTTACAATAACCCTACTTGATATGCACACCATCACCGCCAAGCTCTCGTCCCTTCAATTCTCTCCCTAGAACTAGCCATCATTCCTCATTTCTCCATTTTGACCCTTTTGTAAACAAGTTCAACTTCCCCTCATCCTCTTCTCTTGAGTCCATTATCCCTTTATCATATCATATCAGCCTTGGACCACTCACACTATCTGCTGCCTTCACTCTTACGTATGTGCTGCTCAATGAAGCTGGAGAAAACCATGCCACTGTTCTCAATGAATGTACAATGAGTTTATGCTATGATGCATAAATCCAAGTTATGATACTTGGACTGGACTCCTGGTGCTGCTAGGTAATCCTTTTGCACCTCCCTAATCTACTCTCTGTTCATTCACCACAAGCTCTTCCAAGCTTTTTCAAACTTCCCTTGACTCTCTTTCCAGTCCTTTCGGCTAAAAGCCTTGCCTCTTGTGTTGTAGAGAAACTTGGAGCCATTTCCCTAGCTCTCCTTCTCCCTTCCTCCTCATCTGATATCCTTCAGATAACTTCTTTCACTAAATCCTCCTTCACCTCTGTCTTACATAGAGGTGACTCTTGTCCTCGCTAAGACAAGCTCCTCTTCTCAAACAAGTGATCTCATTTGATCCTCTCTCCTCCAGCAGATTCTTCTATCATTCCCCATTCTCTCAATTATCTCTTCTTGTCTATAGTAGGTGAAAGATAAAATGACTGAAGCAAAGGTTTGAGTTTCTGAACATATTGATTTATTAAGCAATAAAGGCCAATGGCATAACAAATTGGGACCAGGGTTCCTCTGCTTTAGCACTGGACCCTGAATACTGAGGGAGACGTGTTTCTGCGTTAAAAATAATTAAATAAGACCAATTAATTAAAAGAAAACAATTAACCAGGATGGAAAATGAGGTCACATGACTTTTAATTGAAGGAAAGATTAGGAGCTTTCTGAGTTAGGAGGGGAGAAACAAATAGGTCTAATTCACTGAAATCAGAAAAAGACATATCCTATGCCCCCATCCCTTCATTGGAAATCTGTTATCTTAAAAACTACATTTCCCAGGAGCCCACTGACTTCCTGTTGTTATGTACTTCCTGTAGACAAGGAGATATACTGGGTAGGATTCCTGGTCTCACTCTATGCTTCCTGGGTTGCGACTATGATGAAGCATGGTTTTTGAACAGGTAGATTAGCCATGGGAACATGGTTTTTATTTTGTTACCTTTGTATTCCTTTATTTCTAATGATCATTAATAAATCTCTTAAAATATAATATTTGAAGTTATTATACATTAATTTTCATTTTTACACCCCTCTCCCCACCCTCCCCCCCAGTGTCTGTATTCAGTCAAAGGAACAAGGGAATAACAACAGGATCCATTTTCAGAGAAGACATGTGGGTTGCTTGAGATGTTGTGAATTTTAGAGAACTTGTGAGAAAACTCCTAGCATCAATCTTCAGATATGACTAGGTTTCTGGCCTGACCAGGTCCTTATTTAACAGTCTCTAAGCAGCAGTGGAAGTAGTTCACCTTCCCAGTCATCAGGGCTGGGTTCAAACAGGGCAATAAGGTTTTCTCCCAGATGTCATAATTGAGTAGTTTTCCCACAAGACAAAAATTGGACTAGAACCATAATTGCATTCGAAACTAAACTGAACAAGATCCAGATTGAATCACAAGGTGGCATAGTCTGGTCCACTCAGTAATATATAGAAATGATGATTTATGTGGGTTTAATTTATATCCTACAACTTTGCCCCCTGCCCCATGATCTTGTATTTATTTTATATTTACTCGTAAACATAGGAGATACACTGTAACCCAGGGAAGAGAGCTGGACTGACAGTCTAGGACCAGGGATTGAATCTGTCAACATGGAATCTAGAAACCCCAAACTTGTAGCCTAGTAAGAGCTGATGAACCCCAAGTTTGGGGACTAGCTTGTAAGTTGGAGACCCCAAAGCTTGTCCTTGTTCCTTGTTCCCTGAGAATCCACCCTGAAGGGAATCCCAGGCTGGCAGTTTCAGACTGAATCATGGACAAGGTAAAGACAATCCCAGTTAGGTGGGGCTAAGCATATGCTAAGTCCTCTTCTTGTATCAGTGACCCTTCCCAAGAAGACCCACACCTGGGCAGGGGCTGCCCTTTAGTATCCACTGTAAGCAGTCCCTTCTCTTACACCCTAGCCTCTAGCTGCCATTCCTTTCCCAAGCTTGGTTGTATCCTGTCAGTGTAATTTGAGCACTCCCATTTCCTTGCAGCTAGGGTCATGCCAATGATCTCCCCGCCCCTGGATCTCCCCAAATTTTTTGTTCCTTGGAGTTGTCATCTAGTGCAGTGGCACTCCCAGAGATAATGTCCCCAGAGTCCAGGGTATGAAAGTCGTGGTGCCAGACTCTGCATAGTAGACTTAGCCCTTTCCTGATTAAAGACTTGGCTTTTCTAACTACTTTGGTAGTTCTGTGTTACTTCCAAGTTAACAAACCCTATCTCTGACACATCCGGACACAGGGTCCTTGGGCACAAGTCATGAGCTCTCTGGACTCCAGGCACTTCTCTAAGACTGGTGATTGCAGAGAGACCGCCAGCTTCATTGACAGAGGGAGTGCCCTCATCCAAGAGCCGCTCACATGAATGAAGAATGGTACTGAATGCACCCATGGACTTTCCCTGACAGAACATAAGCTCTTTAAGGGCAGGAGTTGTTTTATTTCTGTTTTTCTATCCTCTCCAATTCAGACCCTCAGTAAATGCTACCAAATATGTGAAGAAGGGGACACACACACACACACACGAATACATTCTTAGCATTTATTGTATTCTCTGAGACATGGGGCAGTCACAAAGGAAACCAGAAACACATTTCCACCCTGAGGAGTCTTACAATTTATAGGAAGGGTAGAAGTAGAAAGAGAAAATACAATATTTCTTCCTCCCTCCCTCCCTCCCTCCTTCCCTCTCTCTCTCTCCCAATCTCTCCCTCTTTCTCTCTCTTCCCCCTTCTTATCTTCTCTCTCATCTCCTCCTCTCCCTCCCTCTCTCTCTCTGTCTCTATCTCTCTGTCTGCCTCTTTCTCTCATATTCTCTCCCTCTTCCTGTCTCTCTGTCTCTGTTTCCCTCCTTCCCTCTCTCTCTCTCTCCCTCTCCCTTCCTCCCTCTCTCTCCGTCTGTCTGTCTCTCACACACACAAACAAATGAACAACATGTGATTTTAGTATGGAACATTTCCAATGGGAGAGCTCCCTTGACCAAGGCAGAGTGAAACCTGTAAGAATTCAGACTTGGGTCTTAAGGAGCTGTTTAAGGAGCAGAGAGGAAGTAACTTGCCCAGAGTCCTACTGCCAATAAGTGTCAGAGGCTGGATTTGATCTCAGAGCTTGCTTCTTCCAGACTCTGATGGGGTCAGAGAAATGCCTCCCCTCCCAGTATGGTCTCCTTTTTTGCCCTCCACCCCAATTCCCCAACAGACTCACTCACACAATGCCTTCTCTCCATCCCTAACACTCCAAGCCTCAGTGAGCTGTACGTGATAGGCTGGATCCCCAGATAGGCTCTTCGGAAAGGGGGAGAAATGGACAATACAGAGTGGATAAAAAAGTCAGCCCTCTAGAGTGGAAACAAGTAAGAAATCAAACAGAATAGAGGCTTGGGGAAAGGGGGAATCATGGCAGAGTGAATGGACTTGGAACCAGAAGACTTGGTTCAAATCCCAGCTCTGCCCATTACAGCCTGGGTGACAGCAGACAGGTCTTCTGGCTCCTGATCCAGGGACCTTCCACTAAGTCACAGACCGCCTCTTTGTGTGGGAAAGTTGAGAGGTCTTTCCTTTAGGAGGCACTTGTGAAGAGTGGAGAGTGAGGCAGGTACGGCAGGGGAAGGCAGGGCGGTGCCCATCGGGTAGAGGGCAGCCAGTGCTGCTAATCGAAGAAATCGATGTGGTCCCCAGACTTAAAGACGTCCCTCTCCAGCAGGCGCAGGAGCTTCTGGGCAGAGATGTCACAGTCCACCAGGGACTGGGTGTCCTTCAACTTGCTCATCTGCTGTCGCACCTCCAAGTTCCTGGTTTTCTCTCGCGCTTCCCTCTGCATATCTGTGTCCAGAGGGCCTGAGGGGACACAGGTAAAGTTCAAAGGGCTGCAAAGAGCCCTGGCTGGGCCCAGAGACCTACCAAGAAGGTTGGACTCGGACAGAGCATCTCAGCCAGGCCACTTCTCCCCATTATACAGCTAGATGGGGCAGTACGGAGAGGGTGAGCCTTGGTAACAGGAAAATCTGAGCCCCAGTACTGCCTGAGACACTTAACTGGCTGAGTGGACTTCATCAAATAGCCAAGCCTTGCTCGTTTTCTCATCTGTAAAATGAGGGGGAAAACAACATCTACTTCCCACGGTTATACTGATGACCAAATGACAGGGGAGAGCATGTTGCAAGCCTCCAAGGACCGAGAAGGTCCTGGCTATTGATGACTAACCCTTCTTAGTCCTAAGGGAATGGGCCGTGCCTTTTATTCCCCGAGCATCTTCTCCCCTTCCCCTGGTCACCGCCTAACACACCTCCCAAAGGACAGCACACAGAGTTGCCCCTTAGGACCACGACTGCCACAGTGGGTATTTAACAAATGATTAGTTTTCTCAAATTGATCTCCACCAGTGCCAGGGAATTTGGCAACTACGGGGACTTAAGACCTTACTTTTTAAAAAAATATGTAAGACCTTACTTGCCAAGGAAAGTTCATAGTGGAAAGGGCACTCAGTTTAGAATGAAGAAAACCTGGGTTCAAATCCTACCCTCAGATACTTATCAGTGTGACCCTTGGCTAGTGACTTTCCCACTCTGTGACGCAGTACATGCCTCTAAACCCCCCCCCACTCTCCTTTTCTCTCCCCCTCCCTCCTTTCCCCCAATAAAACCTTGCTGCATTCCTCAATTTCTCTGTCTCACCTGCCTCAGGTTGGGCCCCCATCAGCCAGGCCTGACAGGAAATGAGCAAGAAGATGTTTCCATTCTAGGGCTCTCTGTCACTAACCTTAGCATCCGCACCATTTCTAAGGGTCTCCCCACCCCAAATGATATCCTCCAAAGCCAATACTTTCTGCACTTGCCCCCGGGGAATGCCGGATGCCAGAACTCTGCTCTGGGTGAGGAGGAAGGAATAACAGGTACCTAGAAAGAGCCTTCTGGCCCCCTCTGACCAGCCAGATTGGAGCCAGGGAGGTGGCGGTTCCCACACTCTCTCCTACCTGGGGCATAGTTCAGCACCCGCACTGTGGGTTCTTCCTCTGCCAAGACCTTGAACATCATGTTCCGAGCAGCCTTGCCAGCACAGTAGAGGCTCCAACTCTTGAAGGGTTTCAGAGCACAGAGGGACGAGATGTTGACCACAGTTCTTTTCAGACCAGGGCTGGAAGGGAAGGCTCTGAGGACCCCCGAGGTCAGGCAAAGAGTGGAGGTCACATTAAGAGCCCAGTAGCTATTGACTTCTGTTGGGTCGGCAAAATCCACAACGTTTTTGGACACATCCCCTATGGTGCCTTAGAAAGTGAAAATAAAAATGCCATCCCTTAGGAATCCCCCAGAGACACTCAGGGTGCTCCCCCCTTCCCCTCTGTCCTTGAGGTTTGAGATTGAGATTCAAGAACCTGGAAATGGACACCGTTACCAAGTCTATGATTTTCCCTTGAAAGGAAGCTTGATGTAGACCATTTAACCTGGGGTCCTTGAACTAGGCTGTGGGCTTTTAAAACAATTTTGATCATTGTATTTCAATAGAATTGGTCCTGTTAACAATTCTATATATTTTATTCATTTAAAAAACATTGCAACGGGTCCAGGGCTTCCCTAGGCTGGCAGAGAGGTCCATTAAAAGGTTGAGAATCCCGGATATAGAGGCTACAGGGGGAGCTTTGGATTCAGAAACACTTGGGTTCAAGTTCTGGGACACAAATGCTGGGGATGTGGGAAAAAAGTAAAAAAACAAGCTGAACAAGGTATGGTCTATAAATGTGAAGGAAATCACGAAATAGAGGGTTCAGAATATCTTGGAAGACCCGATGCATCCCAAAGGGAAGAGAACCAGAACACTTTCCACAAAGAACGCAAACTTTGAAAGACTTGGGGATTCTGATCAACGTAATGACGGACTACAGTGCCAGAGGATTATGATGAAACCTTCTGCCCACATCCTGAAAGAGAAGTGAAGGGCTCAAAGCATAGCAAACCACAGGAATTCTGTATATATGACTTTCCTGCCTAGTTAGGAAAACGGTAGATCAACTAATGTTGTGGGGAACATGTAGAGATATGGACTGCATGGGGGCAATGTGATTCTGGATCAGCTTGAATCCCTTGGACTTAGGGAAGAGCTGATCATAATACCACATCATGAGGGACCTATGCCTGGCCCTTTGATATTTATTTCAATTATTGATGTGGGTAAAGGCAGAAATGGCATGCTAACAAAGCTGCTCACTGGGTGACGGAATCCCAAAGGATTATGCCAATAAGATTAATTTTGAAAAAGGAAGAAGATAGATTACAGCAGGCTTGAGAGTGGGGCTAAATCCCACACGATTAGGTAAGGATAAATGTCAAAGGCCAATTTAGGAGGCAGCTGGGTAGCTCAGTGGATTGAGAGCCAGGCCCAGAGATGGGAGCTCCTGGGTTCAAATCTAGCCTCAGACACTTCCCAGCTGTGTGACCCTGGGCAAGTCACTTGACCGCCATTGCCTAGCCCTCACCACTCTTCTGCCTTGGAACCCATATACAGTATTGATTCTAAGATGGAAGGTGAGGGTTTAAAAAAAAAGGTCAATTTAAAAAATCAGCTTCATAGTTATGGAGTTACTCTCACAGGAGAGTGAAGGCAGATAAGATCCGGGAGTCTCAATTTGGGTCAACTGTAGGAAGTGACAACCAAAGAAGCTAATTCCATCTTTGATTATGCTGGCAGACACTGTTTCCATAGATAAAGAGGTGACAATCCCACTGTACAGCTAGGCAGCTCAATGGAGAGCATGCTGGACCTGGAAACAGGAAGACCTGAATTCAAATCCTACCTCAGACACTAGATGTATCACTTTGGGCAAGTCATTTACTTCTCTCCAGGACCTTTTCTGTAAATACAGCACTTATTTCCCAGGTTTGGTATGAGGATAAAATGAGAGAATATTAGGAAAGAGCTTTGTAAACCTTAACATACTATGTAAATGTGAGTAGCATCATTGTATTTGACCATATCTGGGGTTCAAAGTTAACCAGGAAATCCTCAGGAGGAGGGTCAAGGCAGTAGTAGTAAAGGACAGACACTGAGGCTATTTCATTGGATCAAATGAAGGAACTGAGGTTGTTTTGCCCGGACAAGAGGGGGACCCGGCTACAGGTTAGCTGCTTTCAAGTCAGGCGGGTATGTCCTGGGAACTAGGAACAAATTTCTCCGTTGACCCCTTAGGGCAGGGCGGGGAGCACAATGGGTGGAACTGCAGAAAGGCCAAAGGAGGCTCCAAGCCAGGAACACCAAGTGACCCCCGGAAAGTGCCCCTCTTTCTTTAGTCCAGGTCTTCCTGGGGACAGTCGGGGAGCCCTCGGGGATGGCGTAGAGAGGATTCTGGGTTCCAGTTACTTAAGTCCCTTCACCTCTGCCCTAGGAGCTCACAAAATGAGGAACGGAGGAGGCGATGAAAAGGGGCAGTCATTGGCCAGAGCACGTGTGCAAGAGTCCAGCGCAGGTCTGCGGCCCCCCCCCCCCCCCCCCCCCCCCGATCTCGCTCTATCTTCCCCTTCCTCCCCATTCCGAAGGCCGTTACCCGCGTTATTGATGAGCAGGAGCCGCTGCAAGCCCGCCGGCCGGGGCAGCGCCCGCACCGCCTCCAACAGCTCCTGCAGTTCGGCCTCTTTGCCCAGGTCGGCCGGCACGCACAGCACCTGCAGCCCCGGCCACTTGGCCCCCAGTTCGTCCGACAGCTTCCGCAGGGCTTCGCCGTTGCGGGCGCTCAGCACCAGCGCTGAGCCGGCGGTCAACCTCCCGGCCAGCAGCGAGGCCAGGCTGCGGCCGAAGCCCCGAGAGGCTCCGGTCAGGATGCACACGGCCCGGCCCAGACTGCCCTCCATGCCGTCCCGGACCCCGCGGGCTCCTCTCCCCTTTCAGTCACAGCCCAGCTGGGAAGATGGAGCCCGTTCGGGAGTTGGAGTAGGACCTGGCCTGGTCCGCACGTAGCGTCCAATACCAGCTAAACGCATTAGGCGTGCTTCCATTGGCTGAGGCGCAGCAAGCCCCGCCCACCCCGCCTGGTTCTGTCCTTTGGGCGGTCTTCTCCCGGCGGGGGTGGGGTTAGTAAGTGACCTCAGGCTTAGGAATGGGCTGAGACGGGCTGAGTAGTTTTCTCGGCCTGCGCCTCCCTAAAACACGTTTCCCAGGCTGTTAGTTAAACAAGCACAACGGAGAGGGTTCGAAATCCAACCCAGCAGAGACCGCTCGTTAATGAACAATCATGCCGTAAGCACCGTCCGTTCCCATAGTAGCTCACTTTCCTTCTGTGCTCCGGCTATCCCGGACCAACCTTGTGCACAGTCTCCGTCTTCCGAATGGATGCTCCTGGAGGCTAGGGACTAGCCCGGCCTCTCTTCGTGCCCCCAGCACTTAGCCCGGCCCCGGAAGTGATTGATGGTCAGCCGCCGCGCTGCCTGGGGATACAAAGACAACAAACGAAACCACGGACGGATCTTCTGCTCTCGAGGAACTTCCATTCTCTGAAGAGACTCTCGTACCCAGAGACGCGGAATACCAGTAATTCTCTGCGGAGGGACACCCGCATTCAGGGGAGTGGAGGCAGTTTTAGATCGACGCAGCGCATCTATCTGTCCGCAAATGCCCAAACTATGAGTTAGAAGCGAGACTGTGTTTTTAGTCAATAACTGAATCAGTCATAGATGATATGTTTGCATTTGTAGCTGGTACAAAGCCGGACCAGGGTAGCAAAGGAAAGTATAGGAAGGACCCAGTATGACGCGCCAAGGCAGTGATCCTCAGATTTCTTGATCTCAGGACATCCGTAGACACTGAGGACAAGGCTGACAAGAAGTTCACCCACCGCCACCTATACCATTCCTGTATCCAAGAGGAAGATGAGGTTCCAGACTCATTCCAGAGCATCACTTCAGGAACAGTTCAGGAACAAATGGCAGCTGGCACCCTTGTCAAGGAAGGTGCGCTCCACGGTGTTATTCCACATAAAGAAGGACTGCAAGCCTGCACTGTTGGCAAGACAGAACGGTCAGAAACAAGCAGCAACTTGTGTGGCCTCCTCCCAGGAGCAGAGCAGGGTCTCAGCTCTAGCTTTTAGCCCACTCTGAAGCCTGGAGATGACTAGTAACCGGGGCAGGAATCCCAGGCTAAAGGGAAAGCTAAATTTCTATTCTTCTGAACCTTCAGAGCTCTCAGCTGACTGATAGCGCCCGAGTGCAGGAGCGCCCAAGTGCAGGAGCAGCAGCATCAACTACTGTTGTTCCAACCCAGATCTGGGTCTGGAACTTGCACAGCTCAGACTAGGGGTTAGTAATCAGACTTGATACACAATCAGACCACCTTGGGAACACTAAAAGCTTGCAGGTCTTGCACACGTTTAGTCCCTGAAAGTCTAGACTAAAACAACACTCAATATTCCCAAGAAAGCAGCTACAGGATCAGCCCAGACATTTTCTCCAGAAGTATGCAGAGCCTGACCCTAACATTTAGTCCAAGATCAGAAAGTTGGCTGGAAGAATGAGCAAACAAAAGAATCCCACTTCAACAAGAACTATTACAGTGGCAGGGACACTCAAGATTCTTCATCAGGGGATAGATATCCTGGTATTTTCCTTGAGCACAGTCCCTGGATGCTGAAATGCTTCAAGGGTCCCTTGGCTAGATCATGTTCCCAGCCTCCACAGTCCTCTCTGTCGATCTAAACCTACTTAAGCTGAAAAAGTGACCCACTGTCATTTTTTCCCCTTGGATTTCCCTATCAGATTTTGATCTAGTGAACTTTCTAGATCTACTTGGAGTAGGAGGAGGGACACTTCTTCCTCCTATTCCAATATCTTCACCTATTCTTATAAATTTGAATCAATTCCCTTTATACTTTCAGAATGAAATCTTTATCAGAGAAACCTGCTGCAAAGATTTTTTTGAACATTATTTTATTTAGTCATTTCCAAACATTATTCATTAGAGACGAAGATCATTTTCTTTTCCTCCACCTTCCCCCAACTCTCCCATAGCCCACATGCCGATTTCACTGGGTATCACATGTGTTCTTGATTCGAACCCATTTCCCTGTTGTTGGTATTTGTATTAGGGTGTTCATTTAGAGTCTCTCCTCAGTCATATCCCCTCAACCCCTGTAGTCAAGCAGTTGCTTTTCCTCCGTGCTTTTACTCCCACAGTTTGTCCTCTGTTTGTGGATAGTGTTTTTTCTCCTAGATCCCTGCAGGTTGTTCAGGGACATTGCATTGACACTAATGGAGAAGTCCATTACGTTCGATTGTACCACAGTATATCAGTCTCTGTGTACAATGTTTTCCTGGTTCTGCTCCTTTCGCTCTGCATCACTTCCAAGATTTTTTTTTTTGAGCTTCCTTTCCAATTGTAGTTTCATTCGTTTTGTTTGTACAAAGTCTTTTAAATTTTATGGAACCAATATTTTTATCTTCTTTGATGCTCTCTGTCCTTTGGTTATGAACTCTTTTCTATCATCGATCAGAAAGATACTTTCTTCCTTTCCTCCTCTAATTTGGGTAAGATGTAACTCTTTATGTTCACGTTATATACCCACTTGGAGGTTATCTTGATATAAGATGTAGATGTTGGTCTATAGCTAGGCTTAGGAAGAGTGCTTTCAGTTTTGTTTTTTTCCCAGCAGTTTTGATTGACAAATAATTCATAGAAGTTCAGGGATTTGTTTACGATGACTCACAGCAGTTTATTACAGAGATGGGATTCCAACCCAGGAATTCCCCATACCAAAAGAATCAGATATGTAAGGTGTAATATTTATTGGGAAAGAAAATGGGATTAGAAAAAAGGGGAATAAATGGGAGGTTTGTATGGGGTATGGAGGAGTTAAAGGGAGAGAGGGAACACTGTTTGGTGAAGCAGGGGAGGGAGATGCCCCCTGCTGAGAGGAAACAGCAGGGGTCCGATAAGCTTTTTTATTGCCTTGATGACTGAAAAGAAGTTCAGCTCCCTCTATGACCAGAAAAGATAGTCCACTTATCTGACTGTGAATTTAAATAATATAAAGTTTAATAATCCAGTTGGAATTGGAGTTTTTCCTTAGCTCCAGAGTATAGGGCCAGGCCCTAGAGGCTGGCGGAGGGTTTGTCCCACTCCCGTCTACTCTTGTTGTTCTAATTCAGAATCTTAGCAATAGACAGAAAGCAAACAAGAACAATTCTAACCTTTAGAAGCCTGTGTCTTTGGGCTGAATCAAGAAGAGCATGCCACTCCAGACTGGGCTGAACAAGCTCCTCTCTCCTCCAATACCAGGAAGCCAGTTCCCCCTCGGCAGGAAGGAAGTGCTAGTCACCAGACCCAACTGCCACACCCGGCAGGAAGGAAGTGCTAGTCACAAGACCCAACTGCCACTCCCAGTTGGACCCTTCCCCCACAAACTGTCAGTCTAAATTCCTTTCCACAAAGGAATTAAATTAAGGGTTTGACTATGTGAGAATTCTAAAATAATATGGTGGTCACCGTTTTAAAATATTATAGCTCAAGTCAAAATTACTTTTCATAGCTTTTATTTACAAAGAGGTTGAAAGAGTGAAAGCAGAGAAATTAAAAAAGAGGGTGGAGAAGATATCTAGCCTATCATACTAAATATTGCTCTGGTGCTCAGCTCAACCCTGGCAGGGCTTGTTAATCCTGGACCTGGTGTTCCACCCACTCAGCCTCCTCCAAGAGGGGAAGGCCTCTCTGCAACTAATCTCTCTCCAGAAGCCAAGAAAGGAAGACCAGCTACTCACTCATGCAAGAGCCAATCTAAGAGCCAAAGTCCCAAGTTGGAGCCAAGGTCCAAATCCAAAGTCACCTCCAAGAGGCAGGTCACCAGCCAAAGCTCCAAGTCCAAGATTCAAGTGGAAACTTCCCAGCAGAAGACTTGTTAGGGTTACCTATATAGTCACCTCCTATCCCTTCCCCTCTTTACAGGGGCCAATCACAGCTTCCATATTGCCTAGCACTGCCCAGGGGCCAGTGTCTGTGGGATCCACCTCTGATCCTCTGAAAGTATCAACTCATTATAGGCCTCTGAAGATGTCAACTCTGATCATAGGATTCACAAGTTTCTAAATGATTGGGTTAACAGGGTGGAGCTCTCCAAGTAAGTGACTGTGAACTCCTTTACTTAGTATTAAGTAGTGGTGTTTTCAGTTTTTGGTTGATTAAATTAAAAGTTGCTGATTGATAGACAAAAGAAAGTTTGATTCACACTTCACAGATCCAACAAAAACAAATAGATAAAACAAACAAAAAAACCCAAAGAGCAAAATATCCAAGCTTGCCATTTCCTCTTTATACTCAGTAAATAGTCAGAGGAGTCAGGCCCTACTCTTCTAGGCCTGAATCAGTTTTGAGTCTTGTATACATAAAGTTTAAATTGCACCCAATTCTAGTTAGAACTGGCTGCTAAAACTCCAGCAAACTTATTAATGAGGGATAGTTAAAAATGTGCCTTATTTATCCTAAAGAGGGTTTTCAGATTAAGTTGTATAACCACCTGAATTGTTAATGTGTGGAATTATTAATAGAACGGGAGAACAAGACTTTCTGAGTTAAATGGGATTGGGTACTCCCAGTTCTTTGGATCCACACTGATAAAGACCATGATGGCATAAGAGAGTAACACTTCATTCACATTTTAATAAGACACAAAGAGTACAGGGGCAAACAGGAGAGAGATAAAACCTGGAGGGGAGGGTATGTGTGTGTGAACAGTGGCAGATGCCATGGGGATAGGGTAGGGTGGTAGAGGAACCTGGGGAAGAGAACCCAAGGGAAGAGTCACTCCTGTAAGCATAGACTGATGTTGAAAGGATACTTGGGGGACAGTAATTTTTTTTTGGAGGGGGGTCTCATTTTTATAGAGTTTTGAGGAGATAGACTAATTCTCATCTGTGGCAGGTTGGGGGTTATTTCATTAACATATTGTTGCTTTACAGAAGAACCCAATCAAGTTATTAAGGAAATGAAAAAGGCAATAGATCTGTTTGACCCTGACTATAATGATTTTGCGTTGCTAATGAAGGAATTATTAACTAAAAGGGAACGTAACAAGTTTATAGAGGAGACAAGATCAGACCCTCTATTGGTATCCTGGCCAGAACAATATGATATGGATATGAATAATAAAGATAGATATGATGAAATGAAGGAATGTAGAGAAGCTATAATTGAGGTTATTGGTCAGTATATTAAAAGACAGAATGCATGGTCAAAATTTGAGGCAATTAAGCAAAAGATCACAGAAACACCTACAGCCTTCCTCAAAAGAATCACTGAGGCAACTGAAACAATCCTTAGCATGGATGTACTTGAGAAAGGGACCATTGCTTACACTAAAAGGATCATTGTCAAAAATGCAGTTCCCAAAATCAAACTTTTCTTAAGAATTACCCTGATTGGGAAGAAATAGATTTGGAGGACCCTAGACGTAAAGCTATATATTTAACTACCAGCACTGAGGATAGATATGAGGAGAAAGATATAGCCAGGAGCCATCAAAGACTACGCTGTTTGACATAGCCACACATGGAAACTTGGGACTGCAAAGCAGCTCTCAGGAAGGATGGAAACACCCACTGAAACTCCACTAAGTGGCTTTCCTTATTAACATCCCCTTATTATTGGAATTTCTATGATTACTATTCTTACTTAGCCCCAGGAAAAATAGATGAGAGCAACATGCTCGCAGAGGGTTAATACAGATGTGTAACAAGGGAATCACTTTAAAAGACTGATATATATTAATTTAAGGTCGCCAAGGAATCAGCTATGTAATTCCTAAATGAAAAACTCAAGTCAGCCGTCAGCCTTTTTTGGAGTTTAATTACAATAGGAGTAAGAAAGGAATTAGAGATAGAGAGAGAGAAAAAGGGAGAGAAGGGAATAGGGCTTAAATACCCCTTCTGTTTAGGCTGGGCCAAAAGGCCCAAGCCCTTAGATAGCTGGGGCAAAGAAAAGAGATCAGTCCCTATTACTCACGTGTCCAAAATGGAGAAACAGTCTCAGAGGCCCCCACCTTCAGCTTCCTTCAGAGCAAGCCTTCTCAGAGCCCACACGAGCCACACCGACCAACTCTCCACTCTCCCCTGGAGTCTTCAGACCCCCTATCTTTAAGGAAACCATCCAAGTTCCTCCCCTCAGTTCTCCCATCTACCAATCACTGTTCATCAATTTCCCTGTGCCAATGGAGGCTCTAGTTTAACCCAGGACCGCCCAGAGGTTTCTGGCTTTTGCACATGTCTGTTGAAGGTCATATTTTTAAATGATTAAATCTTTACTCCTTTGCTACAGCCCTTTCTAAATCCTGTTAACTTGAGTAGGGTAGAGATTGGAATGATTAAATTTTGATCTAGGCTGCAGCCCTTACTCAATCCTATTAGGACTGAATAGGGTGGAGATTTATTCCAAGTATCTCCATTGTATCAATTCTAAAATCAATCAAGACTCAAAGAAATTCCTGTTCTATGCTTAAGCATAGGTCAAAGTCCTTTCCATTGTTCAGCAAAGGGTTTCTGTCCTAAAGTAATCTTAAGAAGGGAAGAGAAGGAATCTCCCATGCCAATGGGGTTCCCATTCCAATAGACTATCAGTAAGAAATTTTCCAAGTATGAAATATCCCAATGGTGAAATTTCCAACATTTATAAGTCTAAGGAAATTTGAGGTTTACAGATGTCCCACTCTGCGTCCCCCCTCTACCCCTAGATATTACCAGTAGATCCCACTTACAAAACTAAACCTAAGGATTCTTATATACCCACATAGATAGGACCCTTTTTTCTAGGCATAAAAACTTCTGGAAAGTCTGTGCTCTGAATTCCCCAACCTATATCTGGATTATGTTGATTCTACCCTCTGACCCTGAACTTAGCAACAATGTTTCATTGACTATCTCCCTAGGCTTCCTGTCTGTTGTTAGGCTCTATGGAAACATGTATATTGAGAATGAAACTGTGTACCAAGTAGATATGTGATCATGAGGGTATAAAATAAAGTTGGGTCTCAGCCAAGGTGGATTAGTTTATCCTGTGAAACCTGTGCTGCAGGATGAATATGAAAGCTGTGTCCCATTCATCATTATGCCAACACCATCCCACCAAGACCTCATCACCTGTGGGAGGCTGGCCCACCCCACAGCAGTGGAAGACCTAAAAAAGGAAACTTAGGGAATCAGAATTAAAAGCTAAGGACAGTGAGATAAAAGAGGTCAAGGCAGTGGCTGCTTTGAGATCCATACAGCATATGGCCTAGTGACAGAGGATCAGGTTCCAGGAAATGCTTTATATGTGATCATGTTGAGCACTTTTCTACAGAGACTGCAGATATAGGAGCCAAGTTAGGAGACAAATGAATAGGAATGGTGGTTTTAATAGGCAGTGTAACAATAATTGGAGCAACAACCATTATAGTAAATGAAATAACAATCAGTGGAATAATAATAATCAAATGATAAATGTAAATCAATGCCAAAATGCCTATTTTCAGGGACAACAAGTGCCCAATCTGACCACTATGCAGGATTGTGAAAAGTCTGGAGCTAGGTCAAAATATAGCCAGGTGGCGAAGGGTGACCAGAGCAAGGGTACCTGTTTGTTATGAAGGTTTACCCAGGCTACATCAGTAATTGAATCAAGGGATAATGAGTGGTATATAAATGAAAATAAGTATAATGGTAATGAGGTTGATGATGATATAAATGAATTAAAGAATTCAAAGAATAATATAATTAATGTAATAATTGTAAGGAAAAAGAAAATTGTAATATAAATTTAATAGAAAATTCTAACGAATGTAAAATAAGAGAAATTAATGAAGAATATAAACTAAATAATAATAATGAAATTGTAAACTGGAACAATAATATCAAGGGGGAGATTATAAGGACCAATGAGAGTAGTGTAAAAGCTGATGATGTAAAATCCTGGAAATATCATATAATTTAATCAGATGTAAACTTGGATGGACAGGAAATAACAGAGCTTTGTACTGATGTTACTGTGCTAGCACCAGTATCAGAAACATTTCAGCCTCCAAACAGTATAGAGCCATATGTATCTGTTACAATAGGGGATCAGATATATGATCTTCTGGTTGATACTGGAGCCAGTAAATCAATTTTGCAAAGTCTTCCTGAAGATTATAGAGCTGTTGGTACAATGAAAGTAATAGGAAAACTGGAAAACCAGAAAGAGTAGCAAAATTACAACCTAAAATGATTACTTTAGATCCTTTTGTAAAAATTAAATTATCTCTAATAATAAAAATATTGTATTTTATGAGGTTTATTAAGGATTATTAGAAATCAAAGATGCAAAATAAAAACCACATGCCCATGGCTGATTAGCCCACTCAAAATCTCCACACATAGCTTACCACTAAACTTACTACATCATTGCGATGAAAGAGAAGAGCACCTAGGAGGCATTACTGCCAGTTAAATACCAATTGTGATCTTACCAACATGGAGACTCAGGTGAAGTTATAGGGAATTCTGGGAAATGCCAAGGACTTCTGGGGATTGAAGTCTAGGGTTCAAAATCTCCATTTTTACATTCCCCCTGAGGCCCGAGGAAGACTAGTCTCTCCGATGGGTCTTGTAAACATACCAACTTTGAAATTACAATAATTTGAGGATAAGAAGAAAAGAGAACAAAACCAATAATTGCCAGGCACATTGACAAAAAGCCAGTTAGGGGGCAGTCCCCTTTGGCATAAGAATATACATACAAAACAAATTCATTCAAACCCCACATAGTTCAAATCACCACATCCCAAAGTTCACTTTGGATCTTCTGGTGCAGCGTGTTGTCTTTGGAGGCATCTTCATGGTGTCTTCTCCAAACAATTCACTTTCTGGACTCTGAGAGGTAGCATGTTTCTTAATTACTCTCATTACTCTCAAAAGGAATTTAAACTTTGCAATTTAAAATAATAATAATTTATACATTCCCCCCTGAAGAGGGTGATTGAAAAACACAGGGATAACTTGGGGATTGTGAGATTTAAAATGGTGAAGGTCTTAAACTGTAGTGATTAAAATAGTGGAAGATATAAATTGTGATAGATATAAGAGAGGGTGAGTAAATTTGACCGCAGAAAATATGTTTCACTACAGTATCTTGGTTTTTAAATCAAATATAAGGTGGTCGCCAGGGAAATATTCCCAATTATTCAAATGCCCAAGTCAACTGGGTTTTATAGAGATTTTTAATTAATAATATAATGAGGAATTAGAGAAAGAGAGAAAGAGTAGGAAAGGAATAATTATGAAGGGCCTCAAGCCAATATGACCTAGACCTGAGTCTTAAGAGAGAGAGACCAGACAGTCAGTCTTTTAACACTCACCATAAGGTCTGCCTAAACAAGGATTCTAGTGACACCAGGCCAGTTCCATCTCAGCTGACTTCACCAGAGAGCCTTCCAGCCAGAGACTGCTCCAAAAGGCCTCTCTCCAGAGCCTCCAGAGGGATAGAGTCCCCTTACAGGAACTCCAGTGAGACCTCCTTAGAGATTGTCCTCCAAGAGCTTCCCTTCTCCAGAGCTTCTCTCAAGAGATTCTTCCCAAGTGGTCCTCATCAGAGATCCTCCAAAAGGAATTCCTCCAAAAGAATCTCTATCCTCAAGAGATTCTGCTTTTTCTTATATAGGGGTTTTTCTCCTATGTCACCTCCCCTAAGTCCCTACATCTACCAATCACTGTAGATGCTTTCCAAAGGACTGCCCATCTAAATTCCTGCTAAGTCGACCAATCTCCTCAGTAAGTTTGAACGAGAGAAAACACAGCTGAGTCAACTAATCTCATCAAGAGAAAACTTGCCCGACCCTTTTAGGTACCTAGCATCCCACTGTATCAATTCTAAAAATAGGCCTGGCTCAAAAAACTCCTTGCCCCACCATAAGCATGGATCCAAGTACTTTCTTTGTTTAGCAAGGAGTTTTCTGCCCTAAAGCATTCTTAAGTACGTGTGGAATAGAGGTCCTCCCATTTCTGATCCTGGCGAGTTCTCACATCAAAGTGGGGAATGTTTCTCAGTAGGGAATTTGAGGATTCCTCAATGTGGAGTAAAATTTTTAACATTCATAAGTCTGTGAAATTTTAAGGTTCACAGGATGCATGACTAAGTTATGAAGTATATGAATCAATTAGCAAGAGAAATCAAAAACATAAAAAATCCAAATAAAAAAGATAATTTCTGGATGAAATATAGACTATCAAAGTCTTATGTGTAAAAATTCTAAAGGAAAAATAAATCTATAACAGGTCCTTGAATCAGAACCCAATTAAAATTATTTAAGCAATGATGCATTTACCAAATCAGTAGCCAGGACTACAGAAAGTTGCCACATTATGAAAGACAGAAAAGGGACTAGATTATAGGAGCCAGGCAGGAGCCAAATTTGAGAATGTGGTAAGAATGTGGAAAAAGGAAGATCTGCCTTTAACACATGTTAAACAGCTGAAACCTCGAACTCCAAACAAGTTCAAGTCCTCTTGTCTTGGTTCAAAATTATATCAATCCTACCAGGATTGGTCGGTCTCTTTGACCTTGTGCTCAATTGGCACTATGCAGTTTAGCCTTGTGCTCCTTTGGCACTGTGCAATGGTTCTTTTTATATTCTCTCGTCCTAGAATCAGACAGAATCATTAAGCAAAGTCCCAAAATTTTTTAAACAATCAGTGGCATCATTATTATAGTCTCAAGCTTTTTGCATATACATTGACATTATAGCAAATGTATTTTAAACTTATATTACTGCAAAATCAAGAAAGTTAGAGAAAATCTTAATACTGGTGATATGTGCTTCAAATATAAAAAGGAGAGAAAAAATAAAAAAAACAGAAATAGTATATTGCACATGAAAGAAAAATATAATAAAAGAGTTTTAAAAATAAAAAATATAGCTTATAATCACTGACACACTGTATCAGCTAAGAAAATATAGAATACAAAGGTTTATCACCAAAAATGAGATCCATTTCCTCTTCATATCTGGCCATGATCCACTGTGAGTACAAGCAAATGATTTTCACAAAGTAACAGTTTTTTATAAAGAACAATAGTACAACAGGTAATGCACATTCAAAAGGTATCAAAATCTCCAAAATTCGCAATAGCCCAGTTAATTACAATAGCAAACAAATCCACTATCATATTTCACATAAGTTGCTGTATGACATTTAAAGAAAATGGATACCTGTCACAAGTTTTTCAGGTGTAGCAATGTTTCAACTTTGGCAAATATATTTTTAAACAAAGTAAAACTTATTTGGTTCTAGAACATCATCAAGAAATCTAGAGATCATTCTGGTGAAAGGGTAAAGTGAACTGAAGAGTTATAAATGAGAGATGCTCCTATTTTGGGAGTCATACAGGGATACAATGCCCTGGGATTAACTTCCCAGTTCCTTTGGTATCAGACTGTAGTGTCCCATCCATTCACATTTTTATAAATGTGGGAGGTGGGAAGTATAATTGTGTTTCACTTCAGGTACTAAAATGGACCTTACCTCCTGTTAGAGACAGGCGGCAAAATGATCAGTTGTTGAAAAAAAAAACACAACTAAAAACCATGTCTAAAGACCCCTTAAAATCAATTTGAGATATTTAGCTCATTAAATTTTCTAAAGGTTGTTATACAATTGTAACCAGTTTTGATGAAGTCCATCCATCCTCTATGTGACAATTTACAAAGTCAAAATAGAAAAAAAGGCTGTTTTATATATATATACATATATATATATATATGCTTATCAATAATATTTGTTCAATATGGTTATAGGGGAAAAGCAACAGAATATAACAGTAGTTAAAGTGCAGTATGTTAAAATGATTCAGTGTATCAGAATAGTATTGAATACATTAATATATGAACTTAAAACCAACAAAATTAAACCTTAAACAAAACAATCAGCAAAATGCAATAAAATATAGAGATTTTTATAACACATTGGAGTCTGAAAAGTCTTAAAAATATAACCTCCAGTCTCTTTAAAGTGTGGGGTTTTTTTATCTGTTGAGATTCCTCTTGTCAGTACTGTGGAATTCCCCATATTGAGGGAGAACATGAGTTTTAGGAATCTCAAATTGGGCATGCCCAAATGGCAAAGAGTTGCAGGGAGACAAATTTCTCCCCAGAATCTCAAGTGAGATAAAAGGATCAGTGCACTCAAAAAATATCCTTTGAAATAGGAAATGCACTGCTCTCTTATAGAATACGCCATACTTGTAATCAACTTCCTGTTTGGAAAAGTCTCTTCCTTCTCCTTGCTCACCTCCCTGAGGTCCCCTGCCACATGGAGGATAATTGTTGCCGAAGGAAAGAACACCCCAGTTTTTACCAGTTGGTTTGTGATTCCGAAGACCCAGGGGCAGCTACCAGCAGCCTGGGTCCTGGGGCTGGTCCTGGGGCGATCTGGTTCAGAGGAGATCAGTAAAGTTGCTGGGGCTGGGACTGGGGCTTGGAGAGTGGTCTGGGTCAAGGAGGTCGAGTGGATGGCTGGAGGCAGAAGCAGGCAGAAGCAACTTGAGAGCTGAATCAAGAGAAGCTTGTGAGGGGGGCCAAAAAGCCTTGGCAGAGAAATGTGGCTTAAAATAAATTTATCTAGGTTATCTTTAAAAAAAGAAAATTGAGAAGTTCTTGTCCAAGTGGTTGCCAAAAACTGTAAATATAGCAGCCCACCCCTAGCTATTGGCAAGGGAAACAGTTAGAAGGTACAGAGTGGCTTAGAAGAGAGCATGCTCAGTCTTGCGCATGGCTAGGAAAGCCTCTGACCTTGACCTCAGCTTCACCCAGGTGAGGTGGGAAAACAGGTTTCTTTGTGTTCACCTGGCTAAGAGAAACCACACCTATACCTTGTCATTAACCAGTGATAATCATCCCTATGTATTGTGTATATTTGCATATCAAAGGCATTAAAAGCAGAGCCACAGCAATCTCCACCCTCTCTTGGATCTTAGCTCTCACTGATGTCTGTCTTTGCTGGAGCTTGGCCTCTGGCCTCTGGCCAAGCTCCATCTTTAATTCCTTTCCTCCTCTATCTCCCTCACCTGGGACCTGGCCTTCGTCCAGGCACTTTCTTTTCTCTATCATGTCTCCGACCTGTGTGCGGTATTAAATTTGGATCACTGGATGGGATTAGCCTTTCTGAAAGAGGTCCAGACTGATCGGGGTTCTGCTGTGGCTCCATTATAATCAATAAGGCCTGGTTTTCTGACTCATTTCTGCCATCTCATATCTTTAACTTGGCTCCACCACGCCCCTCGCGGTATCCTAAAATTTCTATCCTTTTTCTATCTTTCTACCTTGTGGCTTCTCGCCCGAGAGGCCGCAGTAAAAATTAAATTATCTCTAATAATAAAAAGATTATATTTTATGAGGTGTATTAAGGATTATTGGAAATCAAGGATACAAAATAAAAACCATGTGTCCATGGCTGATTAGCCCATTCAAAATCTCCATGCTTAGCTTACCACTAAACTTACTACATCATTGCAATGGAAGAGAAGAGAGCATGGGAGGCGTTACTGCCAGTTAAATACCAATTGTGATCTTGCCAACATGGAGACTCAGATGAGATTATAGGGAATTTTGGGTAATACCAAGGACTTCTGGGGATTGAAGTCTTTGGAGCATGCATTTCTTTGTATGCCCGACTGCACCAAGAATCTTTTTGGTAGGGATTTATTGTGTAAATTACTAGCAACAATCCAATGTACTGATACTGGGGATATATCATTACATCTACCAAAAGAATCTCTGAAAGCTTTTCCATTGCTGTTTTTAGATTCAGCCAGTACAGAAGATGAGAAGGATTCCATCTATCCTATTCCTGAGGATATCCCTGAATATTTATGGTGAAAATCTTCCACAGATGTAAGTCTATTGAAATCAGCTACTCCTATAAGGTTGAGGACTAAGGAATTATATTCCTTGTATACCTCAATGTCCCTTAAGTAAAGAAGAAATAGAGGATATTAGTCCTATTACTGAGTCCCTAATCCAACAAGGGATAATAATACCTTAGTGGTAGTCTCTCGGTGACCGAGAATGACAATTGTCTTTGTGCATTATCATCTATTGATGTACCCTCATGTGGCTTTGAAGCCCAAAGACTGAGGCGCAGAGTTTGTGGTACATGGGGCATGGGATGCCAGTTGTTACAGGAAGTGTGGTTGTGGCCTGGGGTCGGCATTCACATGCAGAAGCAAGATGTCGACGTCGTTCATCTTCAAAGGTGGTGGCTGTGATATGGAAATCACTTTAAAAGACTGATATATATTAATTTAAGGTTGCCAAGGAATTCAGCTATGTAATTCCTAAATGAAAACTCAAGTCAGCTGTCAACCTTTTTATGGTGTTTTAATTACAAACAGGAGGAAGAAAAGTATTAGAGGGAGAGAGAGAGAGAGAGGGAAAAGGGAAAGAAGGAAATAGGGCTTAAATACCCACTCTGCTTAGGCTGAGCCAAAGGCCCAAGGCCCTGGATAGCCGAGACAAAGAAAAGAGATCAGTCCCTATGACTCATGTGACCAAAATGGAGAAACAGTCTGTGGGCTCCTTCAACAACAAGCACCAGGCTCCAACCACCTCTCTCCCTCCATACAGGAAGCCCCGAGCACTCCTGAGCTGTCCTCTACCTCACTTCCTGTCTCTCACATGTGCCAATGGTGGCTCTAGCTTGACCTAGGACCACCCAGAAGTCTGTCCTTTTTGCACATGTCTGTTGAAGGCCATATTCTCTAATAATTAAATCTTGAGTTTTGCTGCAGCCCTTCCTAATCTTGTTACCCTGAGTAGGGTGGAGATTGTAGTTTCCAAGACCTGATTCTGTTATTCCAAGTATCTCTATTGTTATTGATCAGGAAATAGCTAAATCCCATCTTCTAAAGAATGGTCTGAATAGGGTTGAGTAGTTTTGAAATTCACATGGCAGCATGGTTAATGTGGGTTCACCAGGTGCTTCTGACAGAGGCAGCAAGTTCTAGTTGCTTTGGTGTAATGCCAGCCCACTTCAAGTTGGACTTTAGCTGATCCTTGAATCTTTTCTTTGGTCGACTTTGTTTCCTGAGTCCAGCTGACAGTTCACCATAGAATACTTGTCTTGGTATTTGCTGTGGGTCCATGTGGATGACGTGTCCAGACCATCGTAGCTGGGTTTTGAGGACCATTACTTCGATGCTGGTGGAGTTGGCTCTGTCGAGGACTTCCTGATTGGTGATTCAGTCCTGCCATTGGATCCTCATAATTGATCGGAGAGAGTGTTGGTGGAATTGCTCCAGCTGTTTCATGTGCAACTCAGAGCTGTTCTTGAAGCAACTGTTTTCTGTAAGCAATGGTTACATGGATATAGTGAAATAACTAAGAGTCTAACAGATCTAATTAGGAATATAGAACTAGAACCTCTGAAACTGAAGCCTGAACATCTGCAAGCCTTAAGTAAGTTTAAGGAAGCAATTTTATCTGCCCCAGCTTTGAGTATTCCAGACTATATAAAACCATTTCAACTGTTTGTAAATGATACAAAAGGTTTTGCTTCTGATGTACTGACATAGACTTTAGAACAAAGTTATTGTCCAATTGGATGTTATAGTTGTCAGCTCGATCCAGGAGCTGCTGGTACAGTTCCTTGTCTAAGGAATATAGCAGCTGCATCTGTGTTAGTCCATAAGTCATCAGATTTAGTTTTGGGATGTCCATTGACTATATATTGTTCATGTCAAATAGATGCACTAATAAGAAAATTTCGTACACAAGCATATTCAGACCAATGAATATCTAAGTATGAAATTATACTTTTAGGTAGTGAAAACATTGAATTGAGAAGGTGTAGTGTATTAAATCCAGTTACGCTTCTTCCTGGTTTGCCAAAGAATGGTGAACCATTACATGAATGTGTTGAAGTAGAAGATATCGTACATATGCCTAGGGTGGATTTAAAAGACACTCCAATCAAAAATCCAGATTTGGTGTTATTCACTGATGGTTCTTCATATTTGTGTAATGGAATTAGATGTACCAGTGCCGCAGTTGTCACAGAATATGAGACACTGTGGTATGGATCATTACCTAGTAATCTTAGTGCTCAAAGTGCAGAGTTGGTTGCTTTAAATCAAGCATGTCTTCTGGCTGATGGTAAAAGTGCAAATATTTATACAGATTCTTTATATGCTTTTTCAGATTGTCATGCTACAGGAAAGATCTGGAAACAATGAGGTTTTATTACTGCATTGAGAAAAACCAATTGCTCATGCAGAAATAATAACTGAGTTGTTGGATGCTATCCAGAAACCTAAGCAGTTAGCAGTGATCCATTGTAGAAGTCATACTTATGGCAGAGATTCAGTCTCTAAAGAAAATCATAGAGTTGATATCACTGCAAAATTTGCTGCCAGGAATACTCCAGTGTATGTAATGAATTTGTCAACTATTGAATCTGATGATCTATAAAAAGCTTATGTAGATTCAGAAATTCAGAAATGGAACAAGTTTAGAGCAAGGAAAGAACATGGAATATGGGTTATAGATACTGGAAAACTGCTGTTACCAAAAGACTTGTATACCTATTAAGGTCAAGCCATCCACACAAAAGATCATTTTGGTACTCAAGCTGTAATTGACTTTGTAAAGAGGTAATGGGTAGCTCCTGGAATCAGTACTGTAGCAAATAAGATCTGTACAAGCTGTTCTGTTTTCCAAAAATTCAATCAAGGGACATTCAGACAGAAAGGTTTAGGTGGTAGACTTTTGGCATATTGTCCATTTGAGAGTCTGCAAGTTGATTACCTCAGCATGCCAAAATCTGGAAGATACAAGTTTTGCTAGGTAATTGTTGACAGATTAACCAAGTGGCCTAAAGCATTTCCATCAAATACAAATACAGCTAGTTTTGTGGTAAAAGTGTTGATTAAGGAAATTATATCTAGATTTGGAGTACTACTTACCATAGACTCTGATAAGGGATCTCATTTCACCCAAGATAACCTGAAAAGACTCTATGAGAATCTAGGAATAACACCCAAATATCATATTCCTTATCACCCACAAAGTTCAGGTCAGATAGAGCATGTAAATAGGGAACTAAAGACTATGGTGGGGAAGATCTGCACTGAAACTCATCTCAAATGGCCAAATATTCTTCCCATAGCTTTTTTTTTTACCTATGTATGGGACCAAGAGCAGATTTACAAATATCATTCTATGAAATGCTCTTTGGACATACTTCACTATAGGCAAAAACTTGTAAGACTGTCTATACATCTCTCTTAGGAGGAGATTGTCAACATGCTTCTTACTTAAGTGCTTTACAACAAAGACTTAAAGAATTACATGATATGGGAGTATTAATTCAGTCTGGTCCATTGGGTTATTCTCTTCATGATTTCAAACCAGGAGATATGGTCTATGTCAAAAAATTTGCTAAAATATGAGCAACACAAGAGAGTTGGGTGGGTCCTTTCACCATTGTGTTAGTTTCTCCATCTTCAGTTAAGGTTTTGGGTAAAGATTCATGGTATCATTGGTCACATATAAAATTAGCACATGGTATAAATAGTGAAAATGTACAAATCATCAAAGAATAAAATGAAGAAGAGATCGTAGAAACTTAGAATCATCAGTCAAATTGAGTCTGCAGCCAAAAAGATCAGTAAGAAGAGGACCATTTCAGGAGAAGAGGATAGAAGAGGCAATGCAGATCAAAAGGGGAATTCAAGAAATTAATGGACATTGTTAAAAGACTGAATACTTATAACTTTAAAGACTTTGAAAAATTTGCAATGAAGAGAATCACAGGATTAATGAACTAATTGATTAAAACTTGGGGTAATGTATTATAACACAAAACAACATAACACATATTCACACAAACAAACCTAAATATATTTATTACCATGGAGTTGGAGAAGAATTATTTAATCAAGATGAGATGAGAAGAGAAGGAAAGATTTGAAGTAGTGGTAAGTATACTGCCTTCAACAGTAACATTGACATTACACTAGCAAAACAACATGATATAACAAAGTAACAACATAAAACATAAACATACAAAACATAAACATGGTTAGGTTACACTTAATCATTACTTAAATGAGTGAAACAATGTATAGTTAGGGTACTAATTTTAGCTATAGTCTAGTTACTTACTAACAAAATTTAGTTAGCTATTTAGATATTTAGTTTTAGTATAGAAATTTAGGTAGAAGAATTTTGAAGATAGAGATTTAATTAGATAGGATTAAGTATATAAGATAAGATTAGATACTAACATGCATTACAACATGAATAACAACATATATTAAATAACACAAATAACATAACATCACATATCAAACAAAATTCTAAATACAGATGTAAATATATGTAAATAGTATGTATAATAGTTAGGATTATTAATTGTATTATAGTGTATATATATATACATAACCTATATGTAGCATATGTGTAAATATGAAGTACATGTGCATGTGTAGCACACATGTATATTATAGGTGTGTATTATATGTATACATGTGTAAGAAAGCATATGTATATATGTGTAAATAGCTCACTTATATCTATTGTTACATGTAGTTTGCATAAGTGAGTTTAATGTTTTAGTTTAATTTCAGTGTAAAACTTATGCAATGTGTTTATTGTAATTTTCAAAAAATTTTCTTTAAGTTTGATGTTAATGTATTACAATAGTATTGGAATGTTCTGTATTAGCTGATAAGAGTAGTATTTATGAGTTTAGTGTTTGCATGGAAGTTGTGTTCATCTTTTGCTTATGTTTGAAATTTTACTTGTTCATTATTTAAAACTCTTTTCCCCTTTCCTTGATAAAATCCCTAGAATAGGTTAGTATTAGATTAAGATAGTTGAGTGTAGGTTGTTATTTTGGGTAGATATCTTAGTGTAGGTAATCTATAAGTAATTTTGTCTATAAATCTATAAGTAAATCATGTTTTCAACATGATTTAGGCTTTGTGCAAAGGGGCGGGGGACTGTTGCAATAGGAAATTAAGACTTAAGACATAATAAGAGTGATGGACAGGGACATGAGACCAGAATCTTCTGAGCCTGGTTGAGTTAGAATCCCTGGGATTCAGTTGGAAAAAACTGTTACTCTGGACCTGGGAGGGGAAAGGAGAGAGATATGTGGCTGCATCTTCCAGAAACTCATTTACCAAGATACTAGCCTGTGAATATCTTTTGGCTGTGGTGAGAAGTTATTCTTTAGTCATCTGCTGGTCAGGGATTGAGGAGCTGACTTCAACTTGGAGAATTACCATCTGTGGACATTTCACCTGGGATTCCTGTTTTGGCTCCCCAGAGACTCTTTGTAAGATACTAGTCCCCTGTTTGATTTGCCTTTATATATCTTGAGGTTTAGTATAGAGTAAGTTAGATAGTGTGTATATTTAGAGGGTAAAAGAATTGCGATCTCTCCCTTTCCCTTCTTTCCATTTTTACCTTCCCTTTCCTTGTTTAATACAATCAAAATATTTATATGTTCCTTCTATGTTTCTTTCCTAAAACCCTTTCAATCCTATTGTAATATTTCAATATCCACCTCATCTGAAAACTATCAGCATCATTTGGTATTCTGCTGCTGTATTGGGAGATTCTCTGGAGGTTTATGGATCATGGCAATGAGCAGGACCTGAAGGCCCTTGTGGCAGGGCTCATGTGGCTTTCACTGATTTAGCACATTATCTTGTGTTTGGAATTTTGGACTATGTTCCCCAGAACTATGTCCAGCCATGCCCTCAGGATCTTTTTTCCTGCTAAACCGGCTAGAAAAACTGCTCTTTCTTTCTCACACTTTACTTCCCTGTACTTTGAGTTATTATTATTAACAAATCTTATAAAAATAATACTTGGATATTTGGATATTTAATTTTAATCTTACAATCTCAAGATGTAACTTTTAATTAATTTATGAGACAATTGGCAAGTAGCCATCATGCCCCCTTTATCTAGGAGACTGTCCATAAGTGACTTATTTCTAGGTTCCCCTTTGCAATCTTACTTTCCTCTGCTGTTACTTAATGCTGGCTACTTACACACTTTTTATACTAAGGAGGTGGGGGTGATCTGGAGGACCAGAACAAGATACAATTTTAACACACCACCCTTTTAGGACTGGTCTGTGTTCCCTAACTCCATTACTCTACTGGGGATGGGAAGGCTGCCATGGAGGGCCCTTTGTCTGAAAATATACCTAAACTGGGAACTCAAACAGACTAATGTGGCCCTAGCCAATTCCTCAGCAACCATGGCTCTCTCCCTGGCCTCTTTTCTGCACCACCCAAAGGAATGGCATCTTCTACCCCTCCCCCTCCACAAACATCCTTGGAGATTTGAGATTTCTCCCATGTGTGAATTTCAAAACTATTCCACCTTTTTCAGACCATTTTTTAGAAGATCTGATTTAGCTATTTCCTGATCAATAACAGTAGAGATAGTTGGAATAACAGAATCAGGTCTTGGAAACTACATTCTCCACCCTACTCAGTGTAACAAGATTAGGTAGGGCTGCAGCAAACTCAAGATTTAATTATTTGAGAATATTGCCTTCAGCAGACATGTGCAAAAAAAGGACAGACCTCTGGGCGGTCCTAGGTCAAGCTAGAGCCACCATTGGCACATTTGAGATGCAGGAATTGAGGTAGAGAACAGCCTCTGGAGTTCTTGGGACTTCCTGTGAAAAAGGCTAGAGTTCAGTTCGAGGCTGGTGCTTGAGGTTGGAGGAGCTCCGCAGACTGCTTTCCTTCAGATTGGTCATGTGAGTGATAAGGACTGATCCCTTTCCCTGCCTTAGCTATCCAAGGCCTTAACACCCACTTTGCCTCAGCCTGAGCCAGAGTGTTCTGAGTTAAACTTTCTATCTCTCCCTTTTTCCTTCTCTCTCTCCCTCTAATACTTTCTTCTTCCTGTTGTAATTAAAACACCATAAAAAATTTGGCAGCTGACTTGAGTGTTTCATTTAGAAATTACATAAGTGAATTCCTTGGCGACCTTAAATTAATATATATATATATCAGTCTTTTAAAGTGATTTCAATATCACACATGTAAACAATCTGGACCCAGCTCATTGGATGGTTCTACAAATTCAGGCTAACTCACAGCCAGTGGAATTAATTGTATGTTTTGGAGTGATTGTGTGTGAATTTACACTCATTATACAGAGAAGAAAATGGTAGCCCAGAACATCCAAATTATTTCCCCCAGGTCACAAAAGAAGGAAGGGAATTTAGCATCCCTCCTTTTCTACAGGAGAAAACTGAGGCCCAGAGTGTGTGACGAGCATTGCTCAAGTTCACACAGGTATTATATGAAAGTGGCATGGGCATTGTACCCCCAGAAACTCATTCAAACTATTATCAGGGAAATTCCTTTGCTCCCTTACACCCTCTGACTCCCAACCCAAAACATCTGACCTTGAGGATCACCCTCCTTTGATTGTTCTATTGATTTGAGATGGACAAAGAGACACACCTCACCCATCTGTCCTCCAAATCAGGAGAACCACCCCCATGCCTTCAGGCAAACCTCCTCCCCCAACCCCTTCCTCCAGAGTCATTGTTGTAAAGAGTATAAAATCCCCAGAATTGATGGCATGAAGTATGTGTGTGGGGAACAGCTTTTCCATTGAGGCTGTCCTCCCAAGGAGCAGCTTTCCATTGATGCTGTCCCCCTAGGAAGCAGGCTTCCACCTATGCTGCCCCCCTGGTCAGGTTCAACATTACCTTCCAAATTAATACATTTCTCTTTTTATTTTGAAGTTAAGTTTTGGAGTCTTGCATTCTTGCAAAAGGTACCCTTCCCGAACCTCAGGGGTTCATCTATGCACCCCACAACATCTTGGTGCCCAACATGATTGGTTCTCCTGGAAGCTCCTGAACCCCCGAATCTTCGTGGACACAGCTTCTCAGGTAGAAAGGAGCCTTTTTTGGACTCCTGAAACCCCCATCTTTTGGGTGATATCTTTGTGGGACCTCTTTTGTGCTCTCTCCCATTGGCCCCAGAAATCCATCTGGACACTGGATTTGGGGTCTGTCATCTCCCCTTTCTGATACTGGAAGATATTCTGGTGTAAGGGAGTCTCTTGCCTCAGTGTTAAACTGAATGCTCTATGTTGGGCAACCTCTGTGGATGCACAGTTGTTGACCATCTGGTGTGAAATTGGTCATTCTGCATCCACATGGGACAGAGACAAAGCATACCCCGAGATTCCCCTTTGGGGTGTATACTTAGGAATTGTAAAAAAGTGGCTCTAGACACTTTGAGAAAAGCGAAACCAATTTCTTTTTGTAATGTTGAATGGCCACGTTACACTTTGATAATCAAGAGGCATGGCCTATCCATGGCACCCTAAATTGTAATACCATCCTCTACTTAAAATTGAAAAATTGTTTAAATCAGACCTAGACAGCTTGTGTCCTCCCTTGGGTAGTGGCTGCCCTGGACTGTCTCCTTTTTCAATCTGGGAAGCATCAGGGGCCTAGTGGCTACCAAGCCTGAGGTCGGCGCCAGATAGGGACCCCAACCCAACTAGACAAAGGGAAAAGCAGCCTCCCAGGCCCCTCCTGTTGGGAAAAGATCAAGCCTAGGCAGCCTGAGCGAAATTTCCTTTGGGTTTTTTTCTCTCATGTTGCATAGCTGAGTGACATCATGGAAAAATGAGGAAATTGACATCTTGATGCCCTAAATTCTGACACCAGGTGGCAACTGGACGGGGTATGAACAGAAGCCCCTTACCTTTTAGCCTTGTCCCCTCACTAGGCTTCCAGTTCTCTAAACTCTACTTGGATTTATTATTTTTAAAACCCTTTCCTTTGGTCTTAGAATCAATACTGTGCATTGGTTGCAAGGTAGAAGAGCAATAAGTGCTAGGCAATGGGGGTCAAGTGACTTGCCCAGGGTCACAAAGCTAGAAAGTGTCTGAGGTCAAATTTGAACCCAGGGCCTCCTGTCTCTGGGCCTTTCAATCCACTGAGCTACCCAGCCCCCCTCTTTACTTGGATTTTAAGGCAAGGGCCCTCCCAGAAATCCAGGCCGAGATAGAGACAAAGGAAATCCGAGAAGCTTTCAGTTCACTGTTGAGATCTACCTTCCTTTTCTGCTGCAAGGAGGAAGAGGGTTTCTTCTGAACAGAAAGACAACTAGAACTGGTGAGACACCCCTACTTTTGGGATTATTAAATGTCTTACACTTTTAAAACTAAGGGTTTTGGGGGCAGCTGGGTAGCTCAGTGGATTGAGAGCCAGGCCTAGAGATGGGAGGTCCTAGGTTCAAATCTGGAGATTGTAGGTTCAAATCTGGCCTCAGGCACTTCCCAGCTGTGTGACCCTGGGCAAGTCACTTGACCCCTATTGACTAGGGGGTCCTTACCGTAGGTAAGGTAAGAGCCCTTACCACTCTTCTGCCTTGGAGTCAATATTAAAAACAAACAAACAAACAAAAATAAAACTAAGGGTTTTTTTTTCCAACGTGTGGAACAAGCTATTCTCAATTATCCTGTTTTGGGGTAAAAAGAAATAGATAAGAAGTCCTGATAAATCTTTCTCTGTCTGCTAGCCAGAAGGAAGTAATGCTTAATGAAATCTCCCTGTTAGAGTTCTTTATTGGGATTTTATTTCAAAATTGTAATCATGTATATATGTGGGTTTAGAAAATATCATCCTAGTTTTAATTATGCTTGTTGGACAGTGAAATTTCAGTCTGTATGGAAAAGCCATGGATCAGCTTTGTAAAACAGGGTTGTTTTTTTTAGCAGTTTAGCCTCAAGAAGAATGTGTTTCATCCTTATCTATCTTTCCATCATAAGAGGCTTGAGGCAAAAAAAAAGGGTTTTTGTTTACTATTATCATAAATGGTTTTCATCTCAGCATATTAAAGTTGACTAACTTTATTATTACATTTAACTTCCTCCTCTTGGAAATATATAACCCAGCCTACTTGTCAAAAGGCTTGCTTTAAGGTTTATAGCACATAAAGGGTTTCAAATCTCTAAATTTAAAATAGACCCTGTAATACTAAATTCTTTATGAATTTATTTTGAAATATGTTATGTGAGTTGCTGCTAAAACATGTTTTAAGAATTATTTGGATGTAAACAAAAACTCATTGTAAACCTGACTGTACCATACTCTTGTTCAGTCCTAAGTGGTTATCTCAGTTTACCAATTTGTACTATTAACTGAAATTTATAACTGATGAGTACTATGCTAAAGATGCAGTGACCAGGAGAACATTGTTCATAGAGATGGATACACTGTGGCACAGTCAAATGTAATGGACTTCTCTACTAGCAGCAATGCAATGATCCAGAACTATTTGGAGGGACTCATGAGACTCATGAGACTCATGAGAAAGAACACTATCCACATCCAGAGAAAGAAGCAAAGAAAGAAGCTCTGTGGGAGCAGAAACAAAACTGCTTGATCACATGGGTAGAGAAGGATATGGTTGGGGATATAGACTCTAAGCGATCACCCTAGTGCAAATATCAATAATATGGAAACAGGTCTTGATCAATGACAAAGTAAACCCAGAGGAATTGCACGTGGGGGTTGTGGGGGGAGGGAAAGAACATGAATCTTGTACCCATGGAAAAATATTCTAAATCAACTACTTAAATAAATTTTAAAAAAGTTAAAGATTCAATGTTTCAATGATGTAATCCTTTAAATGAGGATTCTTGGGGGTTACTGATTAGCAATTGAAGTGATACCAAATGGAAGGTGATCTTGAATGAGGAAGAGGGATATAAAGTGTAAACCTTAAAATTTCTTAGACTTGTGAATGTTGGAAATTTCACCATTGGAATGTGAACCCCATTGGCAAGGGACATTCCTCCTCCTCCCTTCTTAAGATTACTTTAGGACAGAAACCTTTTGATGAACAATGGAAAGGGCTGCAGCATAGATCAAAATTTAATTATTCCAATCTCCACCCTACTCAGGGTAACAGGATTTAGGAAGGGCTGCAGCATAGATCAAAATTTAATTATTCCAATCTCCACCCTACTCAGGGTAACAGGATTTAGGAAGGGCTGTAGCAAAGGATCAAGATTTAATTATTTGAGAATATGACCTTCAACAGACATGTGCAAAGCCACAGACCTCTGGGCGGTCCTGGGTTAATGTAGAGCCACCATTGGCACAGGGAAGACATGGACAGTGATTGGTAGATGTGAGAACTGAGGGGGAGGGAACTTGGATGGTTTCCTTAAAGATAAAGGGGTCTGAGGACCAAGGGGTGGTTGGTTGGAGAGGTGCTCTGAGAAGCTTGCTCTGAAGGAAGGTGGAGGTGGAGGCCCCTGAGACTGTTTCTCCATTTTGGTCACGTGAGTGATAGGGACTGATCTCTTTTCTTTGCCTCAGCTATCTAAGGGCTTGGGCCTTTTGGCCCAGCCTAAACAGAAGGGGTAATTAAGCCCTATTCCCTTCTCTCCCCTTTTTTTCTCCCTTTTCTCTCTCTCTCTCTAATACCTTTCTTCCTCCTGTTTGTAATTAAACTCCATAAAAGGTTGACTGCTGACTTGAGTTTTCATTAAGAAATTACTTAGCTGAATTCCTTGGCGACCTTAAATTAATATATATCAGTCTTTTAAAGTGATTTCCTTGTCACATGGGAGTCTAAAGAATTCTCTCAATAAACTTTTGAAATTCCTTGCCTTTTTACTATACCGTCTCACCACTTAGTCCCTTTTAACAAAAAACTTGGCTAATGATTCTCAAGTTGTCTCTCCTTCCTCTGTTTTCCTGGTCTATCATTTTGTCAGTGAGATATTTTATGTTTTCTTCTAATTCATTAATTTTTTGACTTTGTTTTATTAATTCTTGCTGTTTTGCAAGATCACTGTCTTCCAGTTGCTTAATTCTGGTCTTTAAGGACTGGTTTTGCTTTTCAGTTTGGTCTGCCCTTCTGTTTGTGGCCTCCAACTCTTTCTCCAATTATGAGGTCTTGTCTGTCAGACTGTTGACCTCTTTCTGAAATTTTTCCCATTTTTTTTTTTGCCAGAAAGTTTCCATCTTTTGAATAAGCTCCATTTTGAGTTCTTCCAGAGTTTGTGGATGATTTCCATTTTGGGGGGCATGTTTTGATTTTGTTTGAATTTCATCCTCTTTCTCTTCTGTCCCCTGGTTCCCCCCCCCCATAATAGTTCTCGATAGTCACTTTTTTCCCTTTCTTCTGGGAGGATTGCTCTTGGGCAGTGTGAGCCATCCCTTTGGTGGTTTTTTCCCCCTTTCCTTTTTGGTTAGAGGTCTGGGTGATATGGGCGGATTTTCTGTGGATTTAAGTTGCCTCAAAGTAGTTCTTCCCAGCCTCTACAGTTTGTTAGCACACCTGCCCCTGTGCTCTGTGGTCTCTTCTCACTGGTGTGCAGGAATCTCCTGTAAAACCACTCTGAGGGGTAGATCTCTGGTAGTCCCTGTCAGTTTCCAGGGAGCCTGGCGTGCCCCCCCCCCTACAGCGAGGAGCAGAGCTTTGGCCTTAGGCAGTTTCTACAGTTTCTTGAGACTCCACACTGTTCACAGTTTGCAGGGGCCCTGTGGTCTGCACACTCTCCAGTGCGCAGGGTTCTCCAGTGAAACCACCCTTAGAGGTAGTTCCCTAGCAGTCTTTAGATCCCAAGGACCCTGATGTGCCCCCCAGACAGAGACATTCCTCACTCACTCGCTGTCCCAGTGAGCGCTCTGAGCCCCTACTCTGGTTCCGTGGGGGAGGAGGGGGAAGGGCAGCTCAGTTCACGTTTTTGTGCAAGCTTTTCCTCCTTCTTATAGTGTGGCAATGTTCAAACCCCACGTACCTTCGTTTCTGTGGGGTACTGGAGAGTCCTTCCGTTCTTCCAAAGATGACTTTTATGCTCTTTTGAGGTAGTCTATTTTGTTCGGTGCTGGGGAGGGGAAGCGAGTCGCATCTAGATTGCAGCCATGTTTACCCAGAAGTCCCAATCAGCCACCTTCTAAGTAACTCAGGGGAACTATGAGATTTCAGAGAAATATTCTTTACTCTTCTATTCTCAGGTAAGGAGCTTTATTGGGAAACAGGATGGAGAACTGAGGTGAGAGGGATGAGGGTTTTCCTAATCTATAATGAAAGATCGGAGGAATTATGGAAAATGCCAGTCTAGTCACAGTTGTGACTCAGGGACAATCAGAGAGATGGAGCACAAGTGTTTTTCTTCTTTTCTTCTTTCTTCAGTCAGATAATCTCTGCTTGAGTAATTCAAGTCCAGACTCTGTCAAAAATCTAGGACAGGAAAAAGCCAATCTCTCTTGATCAGGAAAACCCAAAGAGAAGAGTTTTCTCTCGTGGTCAGTAAAAACCCAGAGCCAAAGTCCCAGTTTCTCTCCTCTCTGGACAGGCTCTCCAACTGCCTCCTCCTGGGAACATTCCGTTTGGAATCTTCTCCTTGATTGACAGACAGGTCCTTCAGAAGTCCTACTTTTCTCTCTTCTATTCTGAAGCAACTGTTTCATTTTGTGCAACTGTATGAAAGAAAAACACCTTCCTGAGGGTGTGCTATAATTCTAAGGCATGCAGTGAATAGAACATTTTGTTCACTGAATCTTGGGGGGGTGCCTTGATTCTAAAGGGGGTTTGAGGAGCTGTTGTCTAACTTGGGGACCAGGAAACACCATCTTGGTCTGCATGCCTGGCTTGTCCTGCAATCCTCTCTTTCTTCAAGCCTCTTCCACAGGTAGAAGGGCAATCCAGGGCTCAACTTGGACTGGACCTTCCTGACCTTCTAGGCTGCTGATGCTTGAGTGATACAATGATGGCATGAGCCGGTGACAGCCTTGGCTTGTACATGAAGCCACTCACTGTGTCCTTTGGGACGTGAGGAAATATTTTCCCTGTCTGCCTTTTCCTTTGTGACAAATTCCCATAATCAGCACATCATGCTAATTGTAAAGTTAAAGTTTCCATTTCCCCAAACAACTATTAGATGAATAATTGAAAATTATCAAATGGTTGGGAACATACTTTGAGAATTAGGTGAAGAAGTAGATGACTTGTATCTGCAGCCTTGATTTACCACAATTGAAGTTTGGATCTTGAGCTTGGAAATATAACCTAAAGCTTTCTGGATTTCCTCCAGAATTGGGGGTAATGAAATTCATCTGTAAAATGTTGTTACTCAAGTGTTTATAGAGGCCATGTTAATGTGGACTTTGCAAAAGGATATTCTTTAACAGAAACATCACATACCAACTCTGCAAACAACTCAGGAATCAAATTTCCTAAAGGGATCCATTCCTGCCAGAAGATGATTTCTGAAGATGGAGGCTGTTGGCTAAGATACCCAAATGCTAATGTTTACTATCCATTTCTATTGTACTAATTTTCTCTGCTTATATCTGTTGCTCTAGTTTTTGCCCCAGTCCTGGTTTCCACATTTCTGCCTTAGGGACTGACACTCCCCTTTGTGACCTGTCTGCCCATCAGGGGAAGCAGTCACTGGACACACACATCCTTCAGATCTCCAAGCCTTCAGGTCTCCAGCTACCCAGGCATTCACTGAGGACATGCCCCTAAAGACCCTGTGCCCACAGCCCCTCCCTCCCCGTTATCTTAACTCCTCTTGCTTTACTTCTTAACTACATGACCCATAACTATTCCTTTCTTTATGTTCTGGGTCTTTTCCTATGTTTTATTTTGTATTTTTATTTTTTTTAAACCCTCACCTTCCGTCTTGGAATCAATGCTGTATATTGGTTCCAAGGCAGAAGAGCAGTAAGGGCTAGCCAATGGGGGTTGAGTGACTTGCCCAGTCATACAACTGGGAAGGGTCTGAGGCCAAATTTGAACCCAGGACCTCCCATCTCTAGGCCTGGTTCTCTATCCGCTGAGCTACCAAGCTGCCCCCCTTCTCCTATGCTTTAAATCACGCATGCACAGCCATCTGGACAGAAAATTCTGATTCAACTTGGCGAGGCAGTAGCCAAAACAAGTCCCTCTGACTGCTGGATATATGAAGCACCCCAAAACCAGAGAGGACTCCAGGCCTCTAGCCCATGGTCTTTGTGCCTCCAAGGCTTACCCAAAAGCTAAGGCTTCAATGAGATCCACATCCACCCCAGTTTTGGCTATGAGATATGCAGACCTCACATTTGGAACATAGTCACTTCTCTATTTGCTTCTAGGGTGAAAGCTCTCATTGGAGTCACCAAGATGCCATTACAAGCCCTGCAACCTCTGGACATGGCCTACAGCCAATACTTCTCTCTCCTGACAATAGGCAGGGACAACTCTACGCCATTCTCAGCTCTGAAGAAGTTACAGAAGACTGAGCCCATGATATTTGGAGAGGGGGGAGATGGCATGGACATTGTACCCCCAGAAACTATCATTAGGGAAATTCCTGTGCTCCTTTATACTCTTGTGACTGCCAACCCAAAACATCTGACCTTGAGGATCACCCTCCTTTGACTGTCCCATTGATTTGAGATGGACAAAGAGAGCCACCTCACCCATTTGTCCTCCAAATCAGGAGGTCCACCCCACCCCAATACCCTCAGGCAACCCTCCCCACCTCCCCAACCCCTTGCTCCAGGGTCACTGTTGGAAATAGTTTAAAATCCCCAGAATTGATGGCATGGGGTGGGTGGGTGGGTGGGGAGAGACAGCTGTCTCAACCTATTCTGCCCTCCTGGCCAGATTCAACATCAACTTCCAAATTAATAAATTTCCCTTTTTTATTTTTAAGCTAAGTTTCAGAGTCTTGCGTTCTTGCAAAAGGTACCCTTCCCAACGCCCTGGGGCTTACCTCAAGCCCCCCAACAAAAGCACTCGGGGTTTAATCTAGGTTCTCAAATTTAAAATCCAGAAAGTTGTCCACTCTATCCTCCTGCCTTCTACCATATTCCCAAATCATCACTTAAAGACAAGCAGGGTCTTCTTTACTCTGCATGGTGAAGAAGGGAGAAAAGGAGCAACCATGTAGAAATCCAATTTCTTCCAACTCCAAGAAAACAGAAAAATTAACATTTATTCACTCCCGCTGTTCACATCGTCATAGTCTCCTTTCAGGACGTATACTAGTCATCATTGTCATTTTCTCAGCTCTAAGATCTGCTGAGGACAAGGGGAAAAACATTCCCTTTTTTCCTTCTGCCAGCAGCCAAATCCACAAGTCAAGGAACATTTCTTAAGCCCTTACTATGGGCCAGGCACTATGCAAATATGAGAAATACAAATGCAAAGAGAAAGACAGTCCTGTCCTTAAGGAGCTTCCATTTCAGTGGGAGAGAGTATAATATACAAAAGGGCGCCAAAGTTCAGGGGAAAGAAAGTCAGAAGCAGAACCAGGAATGATTAGGAGAATAAAGAATGATTAGGAGAGATAGCTAGATGGCTCAGTGGATAGAGAGCCAAGACCAGAGATGGGAGATCTTGAGTCCAAATCTGGCCTCAGATACTTCCTAATTGTGTGACCCTGGATAGATCACTTAACCCCAATTGCCTAGCCATTACCACTTGATTCTAAAGTAGAAGGTAAAAAGTTTAAAATAAAAAATAACAACAAAACAATGCTTGGGGTGGTAATTTCATTATTCTCTGGGTAATCTGCCATGTAAGAAAAACTGCTCTAGCAAAGAGTCTCTGCCACCCCTTTTCAGGGATAACGTGATTGATTGTATTTGGTCTGCTTATCCCCCAAAGAGGAGAGATGCTGGGGTGGGGGGTGGCAGGTTCAAAGGGATGAAGCAAAGAGGCACATTTAATCAGTAAAAACTTCCTGACAATGAGAACCATCACAGAATGGAATGGGCTGCTTTGGGAAATGATGGATTCCTTTTCACTGTGGAGTTCTTCAAATGGAGGGAATTCATGATCAGATACCTGTTGGATCTCTGAGATCCTTTCTAGTGGCAAAATTTTATACTTTTTGATGCATCAGAGAATAGGCTCAATTTTGGAGTCCAGGGATCTGGGTTCAAATTCTGACTTTGTCACTTGTTACCTATAAGTATTTGCCCTCTGTGGGCTTTCTCATATGTCAGATGAGGAGGTCTGGCTAGCTATCTGCAAGACCTCTCCCAGCTTTAAATGTGTTTAGGATGACTGCTGCTCTCATTAAGGGCTGTGTGTTAATTAACACTTGGATACCTTATGGTAATGTTGGACCCTCTCTTCCTCCATATATAAGGGTGTGGGGTTGGTTGGGAATTCTGAAAGGAGTGGGAAAGGAGGACCTAAGGAACCTATTTATCAAAGAAATCAACGTGGGCTCCAGACTTAAAAGTGTTCTTTTGCAGCAGCTCCATCAGTTTCTGGCCCGACACAGTGCAGTCCACCAGTCCCTTGTTCTGAGACAGCTTAAGTAACATCTGGCGGGTTTCCGGATCCTTTGTGTATGCCTTGGCAGTCTGGCGTATGTCTGTGTCCAGAGGACCTGAGGAGCAAGAGAATAGAGGATGAGACTTAGGAGCCTAGAGGACCCCTAGCACCAAAACCTAGGACAGTTCTGTCTTGGCTTTTCTGGGCTCCCGGACTTGCTGCGTCTCCTGATACCTTGTCAGTGCCTCTGGGACCTTGAACTGATGCCTTATATATCAGTCAAAAGAACAGATGTCCCCATCTTGTTCTGCTAATGTTAACAGGTCACCTCTCCTTATCTTGGCTCCCAACTCTCCTTCACTGTTCTCTCTCTCTCTTTTTTAACCTTTACCTTCCATCTTAGAACCAATACTATATATTGGTTCCAAGGCAGAAGAGTGGTAAGACTTGCCCAGGTCACACAGCTAGGAAATGTCTGAGATAAGATTTGAACCCTGGACCTCCCATCTCTGGGCTTGGCTTTCTATCTGCCTGCCTGCCCCCTCCTTCACTGTTTTTAAGAGCCATCAATTCCAACCCTCTCGTTATTTTTTTTTAATTTTTAATTTAATTTTTTTTGAAAACTTTAATTTAATTAATTAATTTAGAATATTTTTCTATGGTGGCATGATTCATGTTCTTTTCCTCACTCCCGTAGCCGATGAGCAACTCCACTGGGTTTCACACGTGTCATGGATCAAGACCTATTTCCTTATTATGGATATTTGCATTCCAACCCTCTCATTTTAGAGATGATCATCATGAGTGGATGAGTGGGCCATCAGCTGAGGCCAGAAGGTTTAAGTGATTGATGTGCTTCGCTAGGATCACCAGTTAATAAATGTCTGAGGTGGGCTTTGAACCTGGCTTTCATGCTCCAAAGTCCATTGTCTTATCCACCATTCTACATTGTTTCTCAATCCAGAAGAGCAGTTGCTATTTCCGCTGTGAAACAAAAAGGTTAATAAATATCGGCACTGTGGCCCTTCCATCCACTGAGGGGCTCTCTGAGAGCAGGGACTGTGTGTCCCCTATTGGACTAGGGGTTCCCTGCAGGCAGGGCTATCCCCCTTCACCCCCCAAAATAGAAACTGGAGTTATGCAATCACAGTCAGCCCTTGGCTGCCCCATCTACTCTTTGCCCCGTCTCCCTCCAAACAGACCTCTCTGGGCAATTCCCTGGAAATGTCTACCTGGGGCATAGCTCAGCACCCTCACATCAGGCTCTTCTGCTGCCAAGACCTGGAACAGCATGTCCCTGGAGGCTTTCCCCATGCAGTACAAAGCCCAGCTCTTCATGGGCCGTAGGGCAAATTGGGAGGAGATGTTGACCACGATTCTGCCCAGGCTGGAACTTGGGGGGAAGGTCCTCAGGACACCCGAAGTCAGGCAGAGTGCAGAGGTCACGTTCAGAGTCCAATAGGTGTTTAGCTCTGCTGGCTCCCTGAAATCCACGATGCTCTTGGAAGGATCACCCAGTGAGCCTTGAAGAACCAAACCCAAATTCAGAAATTCAATAGATTGCTATGAACGTCTTTTAGTCATTATACATGGAGGGGATGGTGGCTTCAAGGGAATTTACCAGTTTATCTGACACTTTCTCAAGGCAGAGGAAACCCTGCTAGAGAAAGGTCAGAGTTGTAGTTAGATTTGATTATTGGATTCCACTTTCCTATTTTGTACATGAGGAAATTGAGGCCGAGGGCAGGATGGGAAGTACTTTCCCTGAAGGAACCCCAAGCAGCACTCTGATCCTTAAGCCCATTACCTTTTCCCAACAGTAATTGGTTGGGATCCATCTATCCTGCCATTGCTCCCAGAGTGCACCAGGTCTTACCATCTGCCCTCCTCCTTTGCCCTCCTAAGCCTTGGCATCAGCCCAAGGACTACCGGGACTTCCCATCTGTCCTACAGCTGAAACTTCCCCCATCAGAATGGGAGCTTCTTCCTTTTGAGCCAAGACTATCTCACCATTTTTATTCCCCCGTGACTGGGATGTAGTTAAATGTTTAATAAATGTTTTCCATGCCATTCACAATGCCATATAGTCATTCAGTTGGTAAAAGGTAATCTAATTAAGCAACTATAGTTTACATTCACTATTTTATACGTTAATATAAGTGTATTTTCTCTGTATGTAATCTTATTCGATAATCAGAATTTTAGGGATAAGTTGTAAGGAATAATACCAATTATTAATTGATTGAATAACTGTATAAGAGACTCGGTAGTCAATAATCATATTGTGAATAAAATAACAAAGAAAATCCCTGAAGCACCTAGCAAAAACATCCCTTTTCTTTTTTTTTATTTTTTTTAAACCCTTACCTTCCGTCTTGGAGTCAATACTGTGTATTGGCTCCAAGGCAGAAGAGTGGTAAGGGCTAGGCAATGGGGGTCAAGTGACTTGCCCAGGGTCACACAGCTGGGAAGTGTCTGAGGCCAGATTTGAACCTAGGACCTCCCGTCTCTAGGGCTGGCTCTCAATCCACTGAGCTACCCAGCTGCCCCCTTAAAAATATCCCTTTTCAAAGGAGTTTTGCATGTGTCTCCAGCACCCTGGAATGTGTAGACAGCCAACTTTGAAGCTACAGAGTGATCTTGGCCACCTTTATCTTCATCATCTATGGGCTGGATGATTACTTCATAAAACAGAGATAAGAAAACATACCTGACTTTCTTGGAGAAGGAGATCTTCTAAAAGACAAAAATTGGTTGCTCCTTCCAAGAAGAACTATTCAGAAGACCAGCCTCCTTTTAAAGTGGGCCTGGGTAATCTGACTATACATGCCAGTTGACAAATGAGCTCTGGCTCTTTAGACCACAATGGACATGTCTTGGACCTTGATGCTGCCCTTTAATAACAAACATCAGTTTGGCTCAGATAATAGCTTTTCTTTTACAAGTTGCAGAGACAGGATGAGGAGCTTGGTGGTCTTTAGTCTCCTGCCCTAGAATTGCTTCCAGGCTCTCCCCAGTCCAATCCTTCCTCCCCACGATGCCAAATGTATAATTGAAAAGCTGTTACCCTAAAAAAGAACTACATTTCCCCGGAGCCCACTGACTTCCTGTCATTATGTACTTCCTGTAGACAGGGGATAAACATTGAGTGGGCGATCCTGTTCTCTCTTGGGCATGCAGCAAGTATGGTGACAGTAGTGAGTGGGGATTTTGAAATGGGTTGATCAGTCATGGGCATGTGGTCTTTACTTTGTATTCTCTTTATTCCTTTTTTCTGACTGATTATTTAATAAATCTCCTAAAGTATAACATTTTTATTATTGACATTAATTTTAATTTTTACACAAATTAGTATTCCTAAAACCCAAATCTGACCACGCCTCCTCTCAGAATCTTCTATTGCCTCTAAAATAAAGTATGCAATCCTTGACCAGGCATTGAAATCCTTCTTCCATCTATCTATTTCTTACCTATCTATAAGCACACACACATATGAACTATGATTATGCTTATTATTACTGTTCCTTCCTGAAACGACAAAGCACCTTGAGGAAGAGACAAGAAGAAGTCAAACAAGCAAATCAAACCACCATCACCACCTCCCCTCACACCATAATGGCCCCAAAGTCATGGGAAAGACAATGCCCTCCACCCAGTACACTGCCCTGTTTCCAGGCCGCCCCCTCCATCGTTCATCCAGCAAAACAAGTTTGTGGGGATGCAGCCTGGCAATGACCTCTACAGGGGAAGGGGCCCTGGCTTCCTCAGTAGTCACAACTCCTGAAGACTTGGAAAAAGAAAATTCCAACCACCAAAGTCTTTGGCTTGTCAAATGGCCCAACATTAGTATCCAATATGGGTTCTGTTTGTTGTTGTTTTTGAGTGGAAATGACATTCAGGAAGAGGCATGCTGGGACAAGTTCTTTTCTTCTTTCTGGGTCTCAATTTCCAACTCTGCAAGAGGAGGGGGATCTCTAAGGTTATCTGCTTCTGAGTTCTAGGATTCTCTGAGGGCCACTTTGACTCAGAGTCAGGGGGACGATCCAAGATGATCTCTTGTGACCTTGCAATATTACTCTGAAGAGTTTAAAACAAACCTAAAACTTTTGGGACCCCCCTGTGTTTCTCTTTCAGTTTGCTACCCCAAAAGTTTAAGTGACTTGCTCTGGGATACACAGCCAGAAAGGCTCAGAGGAAGGACTTAAACCGAAATCTTCCTAGCATATTCCCTGTCCTCTCCATCATTTGGCTGGGTGCCTATTGTTTACAGCACTTTCTGTATATGATCTCATTTAGTATAAAAGGGTATAACCAGAAAACACTAATGAAGAAACTGAGGCAAACAGGGTAAAGTGACTTGCCTACGATCAATCAACTACTACCTGTCTGATTTTAGTTCAGGTCTTCCTGACTCCAGACTTGGCATGTTATTCCCTGAGCCACCTAGCTGCTGAGGGTCAGAGACTTGAGTCCAAATCTAGCCTCAGATGCTTACTAGTGGTGAGACTGTGGGCAAGTCACTTAACCTCTGTCTGCCTCAGTTTCCTCATCTGTAAATTGGGAATAACATTAGCATCTACCTCCCAGGATTGCTATAAGGATCAAACAAAATGTTTGTAAAGTACATTGCAAACCTTAAAATGCTAAATAAATGCCACCTATACGATTTCTAATAAGAAGAAGAACTGATATTTATATAGCACTTTAAAGTTCAAAAAGAAAAGCATGTCATGTTCTTTATCTTCTTTGAGTCTCACCCCTGCCCTCCAGATGCTACTATGAGAACAGATAAGAAAACAGGCTCAGAAAGGTTGTGAGTTACCTAAGGTCACCCAACTAGTTAATTAAGCATCAGAGCCAGGATTTGAATTCAAGTCTTCTGGGCTTTAAGTTCAGCACTCTACTTACTCACTGGGATACCATGCTTGCTCTTCATACGGCCATGCCATGGCATTATCCAGTTTCACTTGGAAGGCAGGAGACTTCCCAGGCAGCCCATTCCATTTGGGGAGACCTCCCTGACCCTCGGTTTCTTCCTCTACAAAATGGGGTGGGTTCGAGATGATGTCAAAGGATCCTTCCACTCCTAACATTCTAAGGGCACTGTAGCTCAGACATTCTATATTCTAAGTGAGGTCCCTCCTGATGTGGACTGTCTGTGTTAAGATCTCTTCCAGCACTGGCACCCTCTGCCCCAAGCTCCCTCCCAGTTCTGATACTCTCTGCTCTAAGATCCAACCCCTGCCAAACACACCTCTGCTGTCCTCTAGCCTGAGGACCCTCCCACCTCTACCATTCTGAGGGACTGCCTGGAAAGTCCCTGCTCTAAGTCTGATTTACCCTCATCTCCCTGGGAGCCTACACAGCACCAGCTCTGATATGCAGTGGTGAGGGATTACACACAGGGAGTACCGCCCTGCAGGCTGCCAGTCAGGATGAACGCATCCATTGACTGCTTTTGCTGAGCTGCCTTTTCCTCCGATTCGTTCTCATTTCCAGGCTTGTGAGGAAGGGGAGGACTAATACAGTCCCTTTCGAGTATGTTATTAGTGATCTATTTTTAAACCTCTTAAGAGACATAAAATATGAGTAATCTATCCCACTAGGCAGGGGAGGAGCAATATGTTTGGGAGTAAATGTAAGGGAAATAGCAAAACAAGCAAAACACAATAAAAATAAGCTTTTGAGTGTTGGGAACCACAAGGGGTCACTATTTTTCCAAGCCTCCTCTCCTTGGTAGCCAGATGGAGCAAGCTAGCCTGGAAAATGATCAATTCTGGCCCCAACAAATTAGAGAAAGAGTTTTCTAATCCTCATTTTGATTCTTGTTTTTTAATGAACCCTTATCTTCCATCTCAGAATCAATATTGTGCATTGGTTCCAAGGCAGAAGGACAATAAAGGCTAGGCAGAGGAGGCTAAGTGACTTACCCAGGGTCACACAACTAGGAAGCATCTGGGGTCATATTTGAACCCAGGACCTCCCATCTCTATGCCTGGCTCTCAATGCATTGAGCCAGCTAGTTGCTTCCCTTATTCTGACTCTTATTAAAGAGAGAGTAGGGAAGAGGAGGAAAAGTGGCCAAGGGTCCATGTGAGATTAAGGGGTGGAGAAGTAGGAGAATTTATTTTCTATATACTGTATTCATTCCTATATAGGAAGGAGAATTACTATGTATTCCTGTACCTGGGATTTGGGTCAGAGAAACCCTCCTGTCTGCAGCTTTTTGCATTTTCTTTGTCCTTTGGAATTCCAAAGAATCTCTGTCTTTTCAGCAGAATTTGTTTAATAACTGAAGGGGAGAAGGGTCTCCCCCCCTGCCCCCCCCCCCCCCGGGGATATTTGTTATACAAGATGTAGGAATGGTGGGTGGGTGGGAGCAGCCCACCTCTAAGTAGCTGCCTAGGTAGGGGCTGAATAATGATTTCTTAAAAACGTTTCTCTTAGGCAGCTCAGCTTGATCCTGGTTTTTGAGAGACAACCTTAGACATCTAGATCACTTTATCTGTTAGGATGCTGGCTGTCAACATGGAATCTAGAAACCCCTAACTTGGAGCCCAGTAAGAGCTGATGAACCCCAAGTTTTAGGTCTAACTTGTAAGTTGGAGACCCCAAAGCTTGTCCTTGTTCCCCATTCCACCCTGAAGGGAATCCCAGGCTAGCAGTTTCAGCCTGAATAATGGACCCTAGGGTAAAAGACAATCTCCATCAGGTGGGTCAAGCCCAAGCCCCAGCCAAGCGACTTTTCTAGGCTCCAGAAGCCTCTCCCACTGTATCACAACCTCCACTGGAGGATTGAACTCAGGACCTTGGCTCGTGGCTTGGCTCCACCTGACCACAATCGTCTTTTACCTGGGGGTCCATTATTCAGTCTGAAACTGCTAGCCTGAGATTCCCTTCAGGGTGGAATGGGGAACAAGGACAAGCTTTGGGGTCTCCAACTTACAAGTTAGACCTAAAACTTGGGGTTCATAAGATCTTACTGGGTTACAAGTTGGGGGTTTCTAGATTCCATGTTGGCACGACCTGTGAGCGATACCTTTATATTCTTACCCCCAAATCAGTGTCTGGAGATCATTTTAATCCTAATAGAGGGAAGGTCTGAGCTCGGAACCCTGCTGGATACCCAGACCCAGAGTTCTCCATATTTGTGGGTTGAGGAAACAAAAATAACTGCAGTTTGCTGTAGTGACCAGCCTGATGGATTTGCCGGTAGAGGACAGGGGTTCAAGTTCGGGGTTGTTTGTTTCCTTTTAAAAATGTTTGCTGAGTCACTTAGGTGAGGTAGAAGGAGAATCCTGAGCCAGAAGCCAACCCCAGCTCCTTCACTTCCCAGCCGTGTGACTTTAAACGGGCTACTCTGGGGTTCAGTTTCCTTCTTTGCAAAACTGCTTCTGATGGAGGGGTGGGAGGTGGGGACTGGGAGACGGTCCTAGACTATCCCTTCAGGCATTTCCAATTCAGAACCTACGGGAAACTTTCCCCTCCCAGCAGACCAGGCAAGCACTTGGGTCTTTCTTTCGGGGTTCTGCTGCCCCTCCCCCTATCCCTCCCAGCCCAGCCCAATTATCGCGTCCTTCGACTCCGGTGGAGGCTGGTTACCCGCATTGTTGATGAGCAAGAGCCGCTGTAAGCCCACTGGCTGGGGCAGCTCCCGCACTGCCTCCAGCAGCTGTTGTAGTCCAGCCTCCTGCTCCAGGTCGGCCGGCACACACTGCACCCGCAAGTCAGGCCACTCGGCTCTCAGCTCCGCCGACACCTTCCTCAGGGCCCCGTCATTGCGGGCGCTCAGCACCAGTGCGGAGCCAGCGGCCAGTCTCGAGGCCAACAGTGGCACCAGGCTGCGGCCGAAGCCTCGAGAGGCCCCAGTCAGGATGCACACGGCGCGACCCAAGCTGCCCTCCATGACACTCGGGTCCGCAGGCTCCCTCGAGCTGGCCGGACTCCGCTTTTTCGGGCCACAGTTACCGCCTAGCTTGGGAGATCAAGCACGGAAACTAGCGCACGCTGTGCCCACCCCGAGGACACGTTCCAAAATCTAATCTCGGGATCTGCTTCGGAACCTCGTTAGAAACCGATCCACCGTATTCGAGAGATTTACATAATGAGATAATGACGTCACGCACGAAACGGAGCGTCCTCCCTGGATCCGCTCCACACCCCTCCCTCACTATGGAATGCAGAAACGGACTCCTTATAGTACCGAACGCATACAATTGACGGGCTGAGACACCCAAGGGAAGGTGGAAGGCCGAAACAAGCATTTCTTAGAGCCTGGATGCTTTACAAACAAGTTCTCCTTAGCGCCTCACCACACCGGGACCTTGTAGGGCTGGGAAGAACAGCGGGGAGCACACTGGACAGCCAACATTCACTTTTCTCAAGCTTACCCTCCGCTCTTTTGCCCGACGGAGTTTTGAAAAGCCAGCCACGCCCCTAAAGGGGAGTGCGCTAATAAAGGAGCTCCAATCCCAAGAAGGGGAGGCGGAGGGGGCGGCGAGTTGTGCCGCCGCGCTCGGTATTTCGGCTAGCTAAATAGGGGCTGCCGAGCTTCCCAGCGCCGCCTACGCTAACGTTCCTGTTTATCCTGTTTATGGGGTCCTATTAACTTCCTGTGGAATACTGAAGGCTCCTCGGGAGCAGCTAGAACTGGCTTCAGAGTTCAACCCCGGGCGAGTCCCTTGGTGTCCCCGGGCAATTCTCTGACGCGGTCCGTAGGTGCCCATCTCCAGCGGTAGAGGAAGTCTCCAAACCAGCGAGATCACATGAGAAAAGAGGATATTCAAAGGCAGAGCTAGTCCCAAGGTTCCATTAGCCCATGTTTGAATAGGGAAACTGGGGAGCTTCACCCTTACACCTATGAAATCACTTACTATCTCACTTCCCCTCCGCTAAGCAAGGAGCAAGCTAAGAAATAGACCTAAGTCAATATCACCGGAAATACACGTTCCCATACAGCACTCTGAATGGTGGCTGCCAAAAGCATTCTTCTCACAATTTACAAAGGAGAGACTTCTTCAAGGCCACATGGCTGATGTCAGAAGCAGAATTTGAACCTGGGTCTTCTTAAAGTCATGCTGCCTCTCTTGAGGAAGAGACTAGGAGTGCAGCAATTCCACTTCCAGACTTGGTAAGATAAGAAAGGGAAGGACTAGCATTAGAAAGGGTTGTCAGGGATGAAGGAGTATCACAGGAAATACAGGCTTTAATCAATGTAAGGGGATGGGAGTAGTGTGAAAATAAGAGGCCAAAGACAAAAAGAATGAGAACATGGAACGGGAGTTCCAAAGGTCAGAGAGGAAGGATAGGGTAGAGGAGAGACCAAGGACTGAAGGTAGGAAGGAAGGAAAGAAAGAAAAAAGGGGAAGAAAGGAATGAAAGAAGGATGGGAGGAAGGAAGGAAGGAGAAAGGGAAAGAGGGAGGGAAGAAAGAAAAGAAGGAAAAGAAGGAAAAAAGGAGGGAGGAAGAAAGGAGGAAAAGGGACAGTTAGGTAGCACAATAGGCCTGGAATCAGGAGCTCCTGAGTTCAAATGTGACGGCAGACACTGCTTCGTTGTATGACCCTGGGCAAGTCACTTAACCCTGTTTTCTTAAGCCTTGCCCTTCTGACTTACAGTTGTTACTAAGACAGAAAGTAAGTTTTGTTTTTTTTTTAAGAAAACAAATAAAGAGGAAAGAAAGAGAGGGAAAGAGAAAGAAAGGAAGGAAGAAAGGAAGGATGAAAGAGGAACAGAGGGAGGGAGGGAGGAGCTTACTAGGAGAGGTTTGGTTGAAAGCTGTGCTGGGAGATCTTATCTTCCAACAGCTCTGTGATTCCTGGTCTCCTTTCCCAAAACCCAGTTCCAACTTCTGCTGGACAGCTCCCAGACCCTCAGAGCTAGAGCTAGAAACTGTGCCGTCTGCCCCCCCCCCCCAATATATCTTATAGTTCTTTAAAACCAGGAAGCTCCTCATAATTGATTCCCCCTAACTTCATTGTTCTTTTGTTTTGTATCTTTTCACATATGCTTCCCCAAACTCGCGATATTAGCTTAGTGTATAGTGAAGTCAGAATCCTGACTCCACTACCTGACTGTATCACTTTGAGCAGGTCTCTTAACTTTTGAGCCTCATCTTGAAAATGAGTATAATAATATGTGTATCACTGGAATCACTGGGTCATTGTGAGAGAAGCACTTTGTAAAGCATCAAAAACAATGAGTAGTCATCAGGATAGAGCCTCTGCTGTGCACTCAGTTCTGCTTTAATGCAGGGCATCAAAAAGAGGGAGACAAGGTCTCTGCCCATAGCAAGTATATAAGTCTATATTGATTGATATAAACATCAAGATAAGGACATGTACTGTCCAATGCTGGAGTATGTAGTCAGGACTGAAAATGAAGTAGGATATTCGAGAAAGAGGAAGTCAGAGGAGATTGGAACAAACAGGGAGGCTTCTTACTAGGAAACTGAACTTGATCTCCACTTTGAAGGATAGGCAGAATTTTGACAGGTCAGAATGAGAAAAGTATATTTGGGGAGACAGTGGGAAATAAAGCTAGATAGTTCAACTTGGACCATGTTATAAAGGCCATTAAACATCATGATGAGGAGACTGACTTGATCTGTTTTACTTTATTGTGTGAAGTTTTCCACATCCTACCCTTGCTGTGCCTTTCTTTACTCTCACAGTCTTCTCAGACCTAGAATGAATAGATACCCATCCACCTGTCTTTTTTTTTTTTTAAGTAAGAGCATTTTGGTTGAAATCCTGACTGCTGTTCACTGCTTATGGACCTCAGTTTCTTCATTTGTAAACTGAGAGATGTGTGGACTAGATGATCTCAAAAGAGTATCCCAGAAATTAATCATTCCATGATCTCCCTCCCTTCCTTCAAGACCCAATTCAGATGACACTTTCACCATGAGCCTCTTCTCAACTCTGATATTTCATCATTTGTTTGGATCTTTCCTTCACTCTTATTTCATTCTCCCTTGCTGGGAGCCATCAGGCCTTGACAAAGTCATTTGTGGTAGCTAAGGAGGCCACCAGAGTGGCCCTTGGCAAGATGTGACTGCCCACTGAATCCCCTTTGCATGACCTCTCTCATTAATATCCCTTACCTATGGAATTGACATGATTGCTATCCCCCTAACCTCAGAAGGAATAATGCAAGAGCAAAATGCCTGTACCCTAATTCTCTAAAACATTACCAAAAGATTAGACCCTCAAACCCAATACCAAAAGACTACCATAGGTTAGCCCTTACTTAGATACATAATTTCCAGTAAAACTGTAGCTACAAGCCAAGCCCAGAACTTTCCCATTCACAGAAACTTATGAAGCCAGTATACAAATCAATCATAAAGGCCCATACAAAATGTACAGGTACACCAAGCTTCAACACGCCCAGTGACTTGATTTCACAAACCAGTAACTCACCAGTCAGAAACTCCCTACTAAACCCTGAGAAATGATCAGTCTAATATTAAATCTGAATTGTGTTCCCAGTACCTCTCAACCTCAATGATATGATTGTTGAATTGTCTTTAAGAACTTCTGATTGATTATTTCTTTTTATTAAAAGTAATAAGTAATCTCTAACCCATTTCAGCAGCAAAAATTAGAAAGAGAAATTCCATTTAAAATCACCCTAGAGGGGGCAGCTGGGTGGCTCAGTGGATTGAGAGTCAGGTCTAGAGATGGGAGGTCCTAGGTTCAAATCTGGCCTCAGACACTTCCCAGCTGTGTGACCCTGGGCAAGTCATTTGACCCCCATTGCCTATCCCTTACCACTCTTCTGCCTTGGAGTCAATACACAGTATTGACTCCAAGATGGAAGGTAAGGGTTTTTTTAAAAAAATCAAATCAAATCACCCTAGACAATATAAAATACTTAGGAATCTATCTCCTGAGACAAACACAGGAACTATATAAACACAACCACAAAACACTCTCCATACAATTAAAACTAGATCTAAACAATTGGAAAAATATTGATTGCTCATGGATAGGATGAGCTAACATAATAAAAATGACAATCCTGCCCAAGTTAATTTACTTATTTAGTGCCACACCCATTGAACTACCAAAAAACTTTTTTACTGAATTAGAAAAAAACCATAACAAAGTTCATTTGGAAGAACAAAAAATCAAGGATATCCAGGGAAATCATGAAAAAAAAAATGCAAAGGAAGGAGGACTTGCAGTCCCAGATCTCAAACTATACTATAAAGCAGTGGTCATCAAAACAATTTGGTACTGGCTAAGAGACAGAAAGGAGGATCAGTGGAATAGACTTGCGGTAAGTAACCTCAGCAAGACAATTTATGATAAGCCCAAAGATCCCAGCTTTTGGGACCAAAACCCACTATTTGATAAAAACTGCTGGGAAAATTGGAAGACAGTATGGGAGAGATTAAGTTTGGATCAACATCTCACACCCTACATCAAGATAAATTCAGAATGGGTGAATGACCTGAATATAAAGAAGGAAACCATAAGCAAATTAGGTGAACACAGAATAGTATACTTGTCAGATCTTTGGGAAAGGAAAGACTTGAAAACTAAGCAAGAGCTAGAAAAAAATCACAAAATGTAAAATCAATAATTTTGATTACATCAAATTAAAAAGTTTTTGTACAAACAAAACGAATGCATCCAAAATTAGAAGGGAAGCAACAAATTGGGAAACGATCTTCATTACAAAAACCCCTGACAAAGGTCTAATTACTCAAATTTATAAAGAGCTAAACCAATTGTACAAAAAATCAAGCCATTCTCTAATTGAAACATGGTCAAGGGACATGAATAGGCAATTTTCAGTCAAAGAAATCAAAACTATTAATAAGCACATGAAAAAATGTTCTAAATCTCTTATAATCAGAGAAATGCAAGTCAAAACAACTCTGAGGTACCACCTCACACCTAGCAGATTGGCTAACATGACAGCTATGGAAAGTAATGAATGCTGGAGGGGTGTGGCAAAGTTGGGACATTAATGCATTGCTGGTGGAGTTGTGAATTGATCCAACCATTCTGGAGGACAATTTGGAACTATGCCCAAAGGATGATAAAAGACTATCATCCCTTTGATCCAGCCATAGCACTGCTGGGTTTGTACCCCAAAGAGATCATAAGGAAAAAGGCTTGTACAAGAATATTCATAGCTGCGCTCTTTGTGGTGGCAAAAACTGGAAAATGAGGGAATGCCCTTCAATTGGGGAATGGCTAAACACATTGTGGTATATGTTGGTGATGGAATATTATTGTGCTCAAAGTAATAATAAACTGAAGGAATTGAACGACCTCCAGGAATTGATGCAGAGTGAGAGGAGCAGAACCTCAGGAAAACATTGTACACAGAGACTGATACACTGTGGTACAATCAAATGTAATGGACTTCTCCATTAGTGGCAATGCAGTGATCCTGAACAACTTGGAGGAATCTATGAGAAAAACCATTATCCTCATCCAGAGGAAATACTATGGGAGTAAAAACACCGAAGAAAAACAACTGCTTGAATACATGGATCGAAGGGATATGGTTGGGGATGTAGACTCTAAATGAACATCCTAGTGCAAACAACAACATAGAAATAGGTTCTGATCAAGGACACAATTAATACTCAATGAAATTGCGCATTGGCTGTGGGAAGGGTGGGTGGCGGGGAGGGAAATAAAGTGATTATTGTAACCAAAAAAAATTAAATAAAAAAAGTAATAAGTAAATTTCCTTGATTGTTTGTAAGCTCAAAACTCCTCACAGGGTAATGAAAAAATTAAGCCACCTGTGACAAAATCATTTATCTTGCATGAAACCTTTATGCTGTCAAGAATCTTTAATCATAATTTAAGAATATAGAATGTTAATCAAGTGAATTGTCAGAAATTAATGTATCACTTTTCCAATTATCTCTATTTAGACATATGTGTTAGGTATTGTATCTGTGTGCCAAGAAAATGGGTATAAAAATAAACATCAGGCCTGGGAATGGCGGAGCAGCTATCAGATGCAAAGCATGCCCATGGCTGTAAATATACAGCTGTTTTCCATTTATTATTTTCTTGACTGTTGTAAAGATTAAAATTTAGGGAATATGGGGAGACTGAGGCATCTGAGGCAGGTAGAAATTAGTTTCTCTCTGCAAGAAGTATTATATTTTTTAGAGGTTTATTAAAGGTTAAAGATTAAAGAATATACAAATAAGAAACCTGTGCCTAGGCCAGAGGCCTAGACAAAATAACCTCACATCATGCAAGAGACACGCCTGCTCCAAAACAGATGTCCAAAAAGAGCCAAGAGCCCCTCAAAAGCCTTTGAATCAGCTTAAATACCTTCTCGATCTCGGCCCAGGTGAGATTACAAGGCATTGTGGGGAAGTGGAGCAAAGGCTTGTGGGGATTGTAGTCCTGTATTTGAGTCTATTTTTTACATTTCCCTGTGTGATCATTTTTGAAAAAATTAATTTTTCCCCAAAAGGATCATAAAAACATAATAAACTGAAAAGATTACAATAGTGTGAGGATAAGAGAAAAAAGAATAAAACCAATAATTGCTGAACACATTGACAAAAAGCCATTAGGGGGCAGTCCCCTTTGGCATAGAAGTATACATACAAATAAATGTTCAATCAACCACACCCAAAGTTCAATTTTGTGCAACTTGTGGTCTGGAGGCTTCTTCATGGTGGCTTCTCCAACAGTTCAGTTCTGGATTCAGAGAGGTAGCATCTTCTTTACCTAAAATTCTTCTCAAAAGGAATTTAAACTTTGCAATTTAAATAATGATATTTTTTTACATTCCCCCGTGTTGTGGGTGATTGAAAGATTCAGAATAAGTTAGGGATGCATGGCTGAGGTATGAGGTATATGAATCAATTGGCAAGAGATATTAAAAAGACATCAGAAAATCCAAAAGAAAAATTTCTGGATGAAAATATAGATTATCAAAGTCTTATGTGTAAAAATTCCAAGTAGAAGAAAAATAAATCTATAACAGGTCCTTCAATCAGGGCCCAATCAAAATGATCTAAGTAATGATGCAGTTACCCAGTCAATAGCCAGGACTACAGAAAGGACTATGAGAGGCAGAAAAGGGGACCAGATTATAGGAGCCAAGGTTTCGGGGATACTCGTCTGTGAGTATCTTCAGGGTGAGTGTGGATACAAGGAAATCCTATGTCTAACAATGATAAACACAGTAACCTCGAGTCTTCACACTAGGTTCAAGACCTTTGTATTGGCCTAGAAGTGCATCAATCCATCCTGGATTGGCTTTTCTTTGGCCCTATGAAATGGCTCTTGTGTGTATATCTTGTCCTGGAATCAGACAGAATCATTAAGCAAAGTCCCATAATTTATTTAAATAATTAGTGGCATCATTTTTATAGTCACAAGCCTTTTAGGGCATGTATTAGCAAATGTATCTTAAACTTAAAAATCAAAAGGTTAAAGAAAATCTTAATGCTGGTGACATGTGCTTCAAATATAAAAAGGAGAGAAAAAATAATTAAAAAACTGAAAAAGTATATTGCACATGCAAGAAAAATATAATAATATAAGAGCTTTTAAAAATTCAAAAATATAGCTTATAATCATTGACACTCTGTGTCAGTTAAGAAAATATAAAATGCAAGGCTTTCTCACCAAAATTGAGATCCATTTCCTCTTTGTATCTGGCCATGATCACTGTGAGTGGAAGGCAAATGAATTGAACAAGGTTAACAATTTTTTCATCTTTAAAAATACAGTAGTACAAATATGTAGATATCAAAATCCCCAAAATTCTCAATAGCCCAATTAATTACAATAGCAAACAAACACACTTTCATATTTCACATAAGTTGCTGTATGACATTTTTAAAACCTATGAATTGATGGACATTTGTCACAATTTTTACAAACATAGCAATCTTTCAACCTTGGTAATAAACATATATATATATATATTTTTTTTTTAAACAAGGTAAAACTCATCTTGGGTTTCGAACATAATCAAGAAATCTATATATCATTCTGGTAGAAGTAAAATAGTGAGCTGAAGAGCATAAATAAAGGGGTGCTTCTTTTTCTTGGAGGCTTTTAGGGATACAAATGCCCTGAGATTAACTGCCCAACTTCCATTCACATGTGGGAAGGTTGGGGTTTACAAAATGTATTTCACTTCAGCTAATGGGCCTTACCTCGTGGTAGGGACAGGCAAAAATAACCAGATTGTTAAAAAAAAAATTCCAAAAATCATATTTAAAAAACCCTTAAAATCATTCATTTGAGGTATTTAGCACATTAAAATTTCCAAGGTTGTTAATACAATTACAACCAGTTCTGAAGTCCATCTGTCCTCAGCAAAATAGAAAAAAGCTGTTTTTTCATATATGGGCTTATTCACAATAATATTTGTTCAACACAGTTAAAGGGGGAAAACAACAGAATTTCAAAACTCAGTACATTCAAAATAAATTCAATCAACCTTCAGTTCAAGCAGAATAATATTGAATCCAGTAATATATGAACTTAAAATCACAAAGTTAAACCTTAAACAGAAAATGCAATAGAATACAGAGATGTTTATAAGCCATTGGAGTCTGAAATGCCTTAGAATGTAGCCTTTAGTCTCTTCAAAGTTCCTTGGGTTCTTATCCATTTAAATGTCTATTGTCCGAAGGCAGAGTAGTAAGGGATATCTATCAATCTGCTCGGAGCTCCACAGCTGGGGAGAATCTGAGGCCAGATTTTAACCCAGGACCGAATGTCTTTAGGTCTGGCTATCAGGTCGCTGAGCCACCCATTTGCCTCCCCAAAGTTAAAGTTGAATCTTCGGGCTGAGTCTGCTCCCTGACAGGCAGGTGAAATCAATGAAATTACCAGAACAGTCAAAAATCCTTTTAAACAGCCCATTGCTTTTTAGGTTTCTGTTTGAAAAGATCTGTTTCTTCTCTCTAGTCTCTCTTTTCTCTCTTTCCCCTCTCTGCTACCCCTGTGGCCAATACCCCCAGTGGAGGCTTAGCCTAAGGGAAAATCACCCAGTCTCCTTTCCCTCTCATCTCTCCCCTCCGCCCACGTGGCCAATACTGTTACCAGCTGGTCGCAATGAGTCCTGAGCGATCTGCTCCAAGGATCTGGGTGATGAGCCGGCTGGGGTCCTGCTCGTGGGTCTGGGGCGCAGAAATAGGCAGGCAGCGGGCTGGTGAGAGGCCAGGAGCAGGAGTGGCTGCGGGGTGGGCAAGGCCGGGACCAGGTACCAGGTGAGGACGATCAGGGCTGCAGGCTGCAGGCAGGAAGCAGCGGGGCCGAGCCAGGTGGGGTGGGCAGCAGGTCTGGAGCCTGTAGCAGCTTTGCAAGGGTAGAAAACCTTGGGCAGAGAGATATGGCTCAAAAATTTTTTTTCTAGGCACTAGATATTAAAAGTTGAACTAAAGATCAGAAAAGAAATCAGAAGATTGAAAGTTTTTTTCCTCATTAGGTCGCCAACTGTAAAGATTAAAATTTAGGGGAGATGGGGAGACTGAGGCATCTGAGGCAGGTAGAAATTAGTTTCTCTCTGCAAGAAGTATTATATTTTTTAGAGGTTTATTAAAGGATAAAGAGTAAAGAATATACAAGTAAGAAACATGTGCCTAGGCCAGAGGCCTAGACAAAATAACCTCACATCATGCAAGAGACACGCCTGCTCCAAAACGGAAGTCCAAAAAGAGCCAAGCGAGCCAAAAGCCTTTGAATCAGCTTAAATACCTTCTCAATCTCGGCCCAGGTGAGATTACAAGGCATTCTGGGGAAGTGGAGCAAAGGCTTGTGGGGATTGTAGTCCTGTATTCGAGTCTATTTTTTACACTGTTCATTTGCCACTTATTGGGAACCCCTGGAGTCGAGAGTGAGGCTGGACATTGCCTGCGGCACTCACTTGTATTATAGTCATTTATACACATATCCTTGTTGCTATTAGAATGTATACTCCTTGAGATCATAATCTGTTATTTCCATTTTTGTAGGCCCAGCCTCTCACACAAAACCTTTCACAGAGTAGTAACTTAATAAATATTTGTGAATTGCCTTGTCAGCCTCACCTATGACTAGGAGATCTTAGAACAAAAAGGTACTTTTAGAGATAACCACATTTGATCTTTCCATTTTATATTTGAGGAAACTAAAGTCCTCCAAAAGAGAAATATTTAACTAACGACAGTCAGGACTAGAGCTTAGGTCCTCCTCATACAGAGCAGCCCTTTACCCATTGTGTCATGCTGACCTTGTGTCAGAGTTGGTGTGAGGATGATATAACTAATAAGGAAGTGTCTTTTTAAAGTAATGAGTAACATATAAATGAAAGGGATTGCTATGATAATTTATTGTTATAATCATAGAATTTTTAAAACTTGATGAATCTAGGTACTATAGAGAATGGTAGCTGGCACAGAGGAAAGAGAAATGGATTTAGAGTCAGGGATCATGGGTTCAAATCTCAGTCTGGTCACCCACTAATTGAGTGACCTCTGACAAATCACTCAATCTCCTTGGACTTCAATTTTTTTATTTGTAAAATAAGGAGATTTTGAGATCCATTACAGTTCTAAATCTATGATTCTTTGACCTCATAAACTATTCATTCCAGAGAAAACCTTTTTGTTCTTACTAACTCCATTGCTCCTCATCCCAGAAGGATGGTAATTGCCCTCACCCACTCAGATAACCCCCTCTAGTTGAAGACCCATAGGCCATTGGAGGGATAAAGAATTTTCCCCTGGAGGAGATAGAGAGCCCAATCTGATGAGGGAAGGGAGATATGGCTTCTATCCTTGGAGAGTCCCTAAACTTATGGGCAAGATAATGTTCCTTACTTTGGGGAATTCTATCAGAAGGGAGCGAAATGCTGCCCATTATGAGGGAGCACCCACCATGATGGGGAGAATATAACCACCATCCTTAAGGAATTCCTATTCTCATGGATAAGACCAAGGCCTCCAGCCTTGGAGATCCTTTTCTCTAATGGGAAAGACTTGGTCCCCATCACCACTTCCTGATCCTGCCTAAGGAGCTCCTAGGCTGATGAAGATCTGACAATCAGGTGAAGCTGCCTAGCCAAGACAAGTGCTCTCCTTATAAGGCTGGCTTTCTCTTTTCAGAAAAGACTACCACGAGGTGGCAGCAAAACTTGCCATCTTTCAGCTGTAGTGGACCATAATTAGAAAGATGACCAACCCGTCATTCCACAAACTCACAAGGAGCAGCGCCCTCTACTGGCTATCACGGTCATAGGATAAATGAGCAGAATTCTACCATCAGAGAGCCGGGAGTTCTTTTTTTAAGGAAGGTCACAGGGGATGGGGAGTTTTTTTCTTTGTATTTGTATCCCCAGTGTTGAGCCCTGACACATAGTAGGTGTTTCTTGACTGATTGACCTTGGCATTTAGAATGGGAAGGGTCCTTAGAAGACACCCAGTATAAGCCTCTCATTTTGCAGATAAAATAAAATCTACAGATTGGGGTGCAGCATAGCATCATGGGAAGGATGCCGGGTTTGGATGTTGGGTTTAAATCCAGAGGTCCATGGACAAGTGATTTAACCTAACAAGTCCTCTGAGGTGAGGAGAACCAGGAATATACATATCTATGTACAGAAAATACATATATATATGTATGTATGCATATATACACACAAAACCCCACACATATACATACCCTAAGAGCAATAGTGTAAAACCCAACAAGACGCTTATGTCTGAAAGGTGGAAGAACTCTGATTGATGCAGGGACCATTGATGACTCCAAAAGACCAGTGATGAAGCCTGTTACTCACATGAACTTGTGCAGGTAGAAAATTTGCTGCACCTGAGCTACATTCCCAGCATCCTTTTAAGTTACATCCTCATTTTGCATAAGGATGCTTGGGAGAAAAATTTGTCTGGGACCTGTGCTGTGAGGCTCTTTTTTAGGAGCTTGTGCTCCCAAAAAAGTGAGTGCTTCAGGTGTGAGTCTCTGGCTCTCTTTGCTCTGCTCACTTGACTGAATGAATCCTTTTTCCTTTTCCCTCTCTTTTGATTATTATTAAAATTCTATATATTTTTAAATACTAGGGACTCAAGAGGCAAAATGAGATGCATTTTGGGGACATGGTCAATATGCAATTTGTTTTTCTTGGCTATGGATATTGGCTACAAAGATTTTTTTTTCTTTTTTCATTTGGGGGAAAGAGTAAAAATTAGCTTCTGTCTACCTCAGTTTCTTTATCTGTAAAATAGGGATAACATTAACTATTAAAAACTCTTTTAGGGGGTAGCTGGGTGGATTGAGAGCCAGGCCTAGAGATGGGGGTCCTGGGTTCAAACCTGGCCTCAGACACTTCCCAGCTATGTGACCCTGGACAAGTCACTTAACCCCCATTGCCTAGCCCTTACCACTCTTCTGGGGTTCAAATCTCCATTTTTATACCTCAGGGCTAAATAGTCAGGACTCAAACATCCAATGCGATCCTTCATAGACAAATGAAAATTAATTCTCCCCAAACACAAATTTTTGTAGCTTTGTAGAAGAAATATTTCACAAAGCTTCCTAAATAAGCCAACAAAAAAAGAAATATCTTATTCAGTTGACCAGATATCTCCTCTTGCTTAGTCTTTGGGGCCTTGCTCAATCCACAGTCAAAGAAAATTGGCTTCTGACTAGAACTGCAATTTGGGCCACACCGAGCTTTCCAAGCTACATGGAGCTTTCTCTCTCCACAGGGATTTGGGGTTTAGGGTAACGGGATCATTGTCCCTTTCTCAAATGAAAACAAACATACCTATTCTCAGTGGAAGCTCTTCCATTGATTCCTTCAGTGCATGAGGCCATCCTACTGATCTGCCCATAAACTGTCCCTTTCTATACAGGGAAATTTAAAACTTTTGGAGGGATCCCTCTGGCTGAGGTGATTCCCCATAGAAAACAAGGCGATTTCCTTTGGGTTCCTTATCCCAAAGGGTATCGGTGACTCCCCTGTGGATCCTTGCTACTGCCAGGGCAAACTAAATGCAGTTGCAAACACATCCATTGGGACAAGAGAAAAAGCAGGCTCAGTTAGAGTAGCACAGAATGTACAGTTTAGGCACTCAAAGAAGTTATAGGGCACTTTGCTTGCACAAAAGCCAAGTCTGGTCTACTTAGTCTACTTGAAGGAGAAACAAAACAAACCGAGATAACAATAACGAAAGCCAAAATGAATATTTTTTACTAGTATTAGTCATCTAGAGGTAAGAAATTTCTCACAACAGACAACCCCAGTATTTATGCAGGACTCAGTAATATAGACCATATCAGTATGCAATCCTTGTATAGAATTCAGGAATATAAAAAATAGCAGCTCTTTTTTAATTTTAATTTTATTTTTTTTACTTCTGAAAAATTGTATTTAATTAATTAATTTATAATATTTTTCCATGTTTCCATGACTCATGTTCTTTCCCTCCTCCACTCTCTCCCATAGCCGACATGCAATTCCACATGTGCCATTGATCAAGACCCATTTCCATATTATTGATATTTGCACTAGGGTGATTGTTTAGAGTCTTCATCTCCAATCATATCCCCATTGAACCATGTGATTGAGTAGTTGTTTTTCTTCTGTGTTTCCGCTCCCACAGTTCTTTCTCTGGATGTGGATGGTATTCTTTCTCATAAGTCCCTCCAAAATGTCCTGGATCATCGCATTGCGAGAATTCCATTACGATTCAATTGTACCATAGTGTATCAGTCTCTGTATACAATGTTCTCCTGGTTCAAAAAGTAGCAGCTATTAAATAGCGATCAATGAATGATAAATTTGCCAGATTAATTACACTGGTGGAAGGAGCATTTGCTGGGGAGGAATTACTGGACGCTGATAAACTAGAGAAAAAAATGTCAGATTTCTTTGAGATTTCAAAGTCTAAGGTTATCCAAAAATACAAAGCCAGAATTTGGGGGAGAAAGAATGACTACATTTAGTTCTTCATAGATTTTCTTTGCCTCCTCTTTCTCTCTTCTTCGGGATGTCTTTCCTGGTCCCCATCTTCCCATTATTCTTGTATATAATTTGTTTGTCCATGGCAGTTTGCGTGCTATGTCCCTCATTAGAATGTGAGCTCCCCAAGACCAGGGACAATGTTTTTTGCTTTTCTTTAGCACTGTGCTGGACTGGTGGTAAGTATTTATTAAATATTTGTTTATCAACTAACTCAATAAAGTCTTATTTTCATGGTGTTCACTTTGCAAATTTTTATTATAAGCATTTTGATATGAGATGACCAAACATCTCATGAAACAGTTCTTGTTGCCTTTGGACACATGATTAGAGGGTGACAGGACAGGATTTTATTTATTTATTTTTATTTTAAACATTATTTTTATTTGGTCAATTTCAAACATTATTCGTTGAACACAAAAATAATTTTCTTTTCCTTCCTCCTGTAATAATTAAAATTAAATAATATTTCTTGCTACCCAGAGGTATATATTTTATAAAGTTTATTAGGATGGGTAGACAATCATTCGTAAGTAACCTAGCTGCATGGAGCCTAGCCTGCCAGTTCCTTTCTCATTTCCCCTCACCTCCTGCATTGTCTCTTCTCCTCATGCTTCTCCCATGGTCTTCTCATCCATCTCTCCCTTTCTCTTGGTGGTCTCCCCCTTGCTCTTCTCGTTCATTTCCCCCGGTTCTGCCCCAAACCTTAACATTTATTGACGTACAGAAGGTATGCCGACGTAAACCTGGCACAACTGTGGTATGTCAGGAATGTTTGATGGACAGGTAAAGTTACTCAGGAAGGGGGAGGGGGATGAGCTTCCTTGACACACTCCCCTCCTGCCACCCCTCCCATAGTTGACCTGTGATTCCACTGGGTATCACATGTGTCCTTGATCCAAACCCATTTCCATGTTGTTGGTATTTGCGCTAGGATGTTCATTTAGAGTCTACATCACCAATCATATCCCCTCGGCCCCTATAGTCAAGCTGTTGCTTTTCTTCGGTGTTTCTGCTCCCACAGTTTATCCTCTGCTTGTGGATGGTATTTTTTCTCGTAGATCCCTGCAAGTTGTTCAGGGACATTGCATTGCCACTAATGGAGACGTCCATCACCTTCGATTGTACCACAATGAATCAGTCTCTGTGTACAATGTTCTCCTGGTTCTGATCCTTTCGCTCTGCATCACTTCCTGGAGGTTGTTCCAGTCTCCATGGAATTCCTCCACTTTATTATTCCTTTTAGCACAATAGTATTCCATCACCAACATATACCACAATTTGTTCAGCCATTCCCCAATTGAAGGGCATCCCCTCATTTTCCAATTTTTTCCACCACAAAATTTCCAGTTTTTTAAATGAGGGGACACATGTGATAACCAGTAGAATTGTGCGTCGCCTATGGGAGAGGGAAAGGTGGTGGGAGGGGGGGCAGGGAGGAAAAGAAAATGATCTTTGTTTCCAGTGAATAATGTTTGGAAATGACCAAATAAAATAATGTTTAAAATTAAAAAAAAAAATTTCCAATTTTTTGTCACCACAAAGAGCGCAGCTATGAATATTCTTGTACATGTCTTTTTCCTTATTATCTCTTTGGGGTACAAACCCAGCAGTGCTATGGCTGGATCAAAGGGCAGACAGTCTTTTATCGCCCTTTGGGCATAGTTCCAAATTGCCCTCCAGAATGGTTGGATCAATTCACAACTCCACCAGCAATGCTTCAATGTCCCGACTTTGCCACATCTCCTCCAGCATTCATTACTTTCTATAGCTGTCATGTTAGCCAATCTGCTAGGTGTGAGGTGATACCTCAGAGTTGTTTTGATTTGCATTAGAACACCTTTTCATGTGCTTATTAATAGTGTTGATTTCTTTAATTGAAAACTGCCTATTCATGTCCCTTGCCCATTTTTCAATTGGAGAATGACTTGATTTTTTGTACAATTGATTTAGCTCTTTGTAAATTTGAGTAATTAAACCTTTGTTAGAGGTTTTTGTTATGAAGATTGTTTCCCAATTTGTTGCTTCTCTTCTGATTTTAGTTACATTGGTTTTGTTTGTATAAAACCCTTTTAATTTAATGTAGTCAAAATTATTGATTTTACATTTTGTGGCTCTTTCCAAGTCTTGCTTGGTTTTAAAATCTCCCTTCCCAAAGGTCTGACATGTATACTATTCTGTGTTCACATAATTTACTTATTGTTTACTTCTTTACACTCAAGTAGTTCACCCATTCTGAGTTTATCTTGGTGTAGGGTGTGAGATGTTGATCCAAACCTAATCTCTCCCATAATGTCTTCCAATTTTCCCAGCAGTTTTTATCAAATAGTGGATTTTGGTCCCCAAAGCTGGGGTCTTTGGGTTTGTCATAGACTGTCTTGCTGAGGTTACTTACCGCATGTCTATTCCACTGATCCTCCTTTCTGTCTCTTAGCCAGTACCAAATTGTTTTGATGACCACTGCTTTGTAATATAGTTTGAGATCTGGGACTGCAAGGCCACCTTCCTTTGTATTTTTTTTCATTATTTCCCTGGATATCCTTGATATTTTGTTCTTCCAAATGAACTTTGTTATGGTTTTTTCTAGTTCAGTAAAAAATCATTTTGGAAGTTCAGTGGGTATGGCACTAAATAGATAGATAAGTTTGGGTAGGATGGTTATTTTTATTATATTAGCTCATCCTACCCATGAGCAGTTAATGTTTTTCCAATTATTCAAGTCTAGTTTTAGTTGTGTGGAGAGTGTTTTGTAGTTGTGTTCATATAGTTCCTGTGTTTGTCTCAGGAGATAGATTCCTAATTATTTTATATTATCTAGGGTGATTTTAAATGGAATTTCTCTTTCTAATTCTTGCTGTTGAGATGTGTTGGAGATATATAGAAATGCTGATGACTTATGTGGGTTTATTTTGTATCCTGCAACTTTGCTAAAGTTGTTGATTATTTCCATTAGCTTTTTAGTTGATTCTCTAGGATTCATTAAGTAGATCATCATGTTATCCACAAAGAGTGATGGCTTGGTCTCTTTATTGCCAATTGTAATATCCTCAATTTCTTTTTCTTCTCTAATTGCTACTGCTAGTGTTTCTAGTGGTAGTAGTCTCTTGTAACCGAGGATGACGATTGTCTTTGTGCGCTTCATCTGTGATGTAGATGAGTGTGCACAAAGACACTTGTGCATGAAGGAGATTTAAGTGGAAAAGTCGATGCACAAAGACAGTCCCACTCTCTCAGCGTTGGAAGCCTGGGTCCAGTGGCACGAAAAATCGTTACACTTGGAGACTTCCTCAGCTGCATTGGATGGCCGTGTTGTCTTTTGTGCTCCAATACACCCTAAGCACTCCACAGTGCTTTGCTACATCGCCTTCTTAGCCATTGAACCTTCTTGTTGGTTTCTTCCATCTGTTTGGCCGAAGCAGTCTTCACATGCTGGGTGAGCAAAGTCCCGGTTCACCAGGGGTCTACAACCCAATGGCTATCCTCACAAGGTTTAGCCGGCCTGTTGAAGCCATTGCTCAGGGTGTGGCCACTGCCACATGCTAGCAGCTACTAGGAGCCACAAGTGAGAGTTGAGTGTCAAGTGGGGGTCAGAGGATGGAAAGCTGCCCTAGGAGGGCACGACAAGCCCTCCATACCACAGATACTACCCCTCTCTGAACACCCCATACACCCCAGTGTTTCTAGTACAATGTTGAATAATAAAAGTGATAAGAGGCATCCTTGTTTCACTCCTGATCTTATTGGGAATACATCTAGTTTATCCCCATTGCTGATGATGTTGGCTTATGGTTTTAGATAGATACTATTTATTATTTTTAGGAAAGACCCTTCTATTCCTATGCTTTCTAGTGTTTTCAATAGGAATGAGTGTTGTATTTTGTCAAAGACTTTTTCTGCATCTATTGAGATAATCATGTGATTTTTGTTGGTTTGCTCATTGATATGGTCAATTATGTGGATGGTTTTCCTAATATTGAACCATCCTTGCATTCCTGGTATAAATCCCACCTGATCATGGTGAATAACCCTCCTGATCACTTGCTGGAGTCTTTTTGCTAGTATCCTGTTTAAGATTTTTGCATCTATGTTCATTAAGGAGATGGGGTCTGTAGTTTTCTTTCTCTGTTTTTGCCTGCTTGGTTTTGGGATCAGTACCATATTTGTGTTGTAAAATGAATTTGGTAGAACTCCCTATTTGCTTATTATGTCAAATAGCTTGTATAATATTGGGATTAGCTGTTCTTTGAATGTTTGATAGAATTCACTTGTGAATCCATCAGGCCTGAGGATTTTTTCTTTGGGAGTTCTTTGATGGCCTGTTCAATTTCTTTTTCTGATATGGGATTGTTTAAGAATTCTATTTCTTCTTCTGTTAATATGGGCAATTTATATTTTTGTAAATATTCATCCATATCACCTAGATTGGCATATTTATTGCCATATAATTGGGCAATATCATTTTTAATGATTGACTTAATTTCCTCTTCATTGGAGGTGAGTTCTCCCTTTCCATCCCTAATACTGTTAATTTGATTTTCTTCTTTCCTCTTTTTTATTAGATTTACCAATATTTTGTTTATTTTGTTTGTTTTTTCAAAATACCAGCTTCTAGTCTTATTTATTAGTTCAATAGTTCTATCACTTTAAAATTTATTTTCTCCCTTAATTTTTAGGATTTCTAATTTGGTTTTCTTCTGGGGTTTTTTAATTTGTTTGCTTTCAAGTTTTTTGATTTGCATGCCCAATTCATTGATCTCTGCCTTTTCTAATTTGTTAATATGTGAACTCAAGGATATAAATTTTCCCCTGAGTACTGCTTGGCTGCATCTCATAGAATTTGAAAGGATGTCTCATCATTGTCATTTTCTTCAATGAAATTATTAATTATTTCTATGATTTGTTCTCTGACTAGTCAATTTTGGAGAATCATATTATTTAATTTCAAATTAATTTTTGATTTAGCTCTCCATGTACCCTTACTGATCATTATTCTTATTGCCTTATGATCTGAAAAGGTTGCATTTATTATTTCTGCTTTTCTGCAGTTGTATGCCATGTTTTTATGACCTAGTATATGGTCAATCTTTGTGAATGTGCCATGTGCTGCTGAAAAGAAGGTGCATTCCTTTTTGTCCCTATTTATTTTTCTCCATATATCTACTAGCTCTAATTTTTCTAAGATTTCATTCACCTCTTTTACCTCTTTCTTATTTATTTTTTGATTTGATTTATCTAAATTTGATAGTGGTAGGTTCAGGTCTCCCACTAGTATAGTTTTATTATCTATTTTCTCCTTCAATTCTACTAATTTCTCCATTAGAAATTTGGGTGCGATACCATTTGGTGTATACATGTTGATTAGTGATATTTCCTCATTATCTATACTCCCTTTTATCAGAATGTATTTACCATCCCTATCCCTTTTAATCAGGTCTATTTTTGCTTTGGATTTGTCAGATATCATGATTGCAACTCCTGCCTTCTTTCTGTCAGTTGAGGCCCAATAGGTCTTGCTCTACCCTTTAATTCTGATCTTGTGAGTATCTACTCTCCTCATGTGTGTTTCTTATAGACAACATATAGTATGATTCTGGATTCTAATCCACTCTCCTATTTGTCTACGTTTTATGAGTGAGTTCATCTCATTCACGTTCAAAGTTATGATTGTCACTTTTGAATTCCATAGCATTTTGATATCCTCTCCTGGTTCTGACCTTTCTTCTTTTGCTATATCCTTTTAAACCACTGGTTTACTTTTATTCAATCCACCTATTCCCCTCCCTTGATATGCTTCCCTTTCTGGTCCCTCCCTTTTGGTTCCCTTCTTGTTTTTTGGGGGGTCTGTTAAATTCCCTCCTCCCTCTCCTTCCCTCCCTTTTTTTTGAGTTCCCTCCCTCCTACTCCCCCTTAGTTTTCCCTTCTTCCTTACCCTGTAGGATAAGATAGACTTCAAGATCCCAATGGATCTAAATGCTCTTCCCTCTCAGAGTTGATTTCACTGAGAGTAATATTCAAATATTACCTATTAGCACTCTCTTCTTCTCCCTCTTATAAGAGCATTCTTCCCCTCCCCTTCCCATGTGTATCTTTGTGTGACAATGATTATTCTATTTATTTTATTTCTTTAGATATCTCTTAGTACCATCATTGATTCACCCTCACCCTTCTTTTTTTCATATCATTTTATAGCCTTTAGTGCCCCAATCTTTTCCTATGAATGATTATTCTATTTACTATAATAATGAAAACATTTTTGAGAGTTACAAATAACATTTCCCCAATATATTAATATATATAATTTGATCTAATTATAGCTCTTAAAGAAGAGGGTTTGAATAAAAAAACATTTTTATACTTTTCCCTCTCTTTCATATTTACCTTTTCATGTTTCTCTTAATCTTTGTGTTTGGATATCAAACTTTCCACTTAGTTCTGGTCTTTTCCTTACAAATACTTGGAAATCTTCTATTTTGTTGAATGCCCATACTTTCCCCTGGAAGTATATAGTCAGTTTTGATGAATAGGTAATTCTTGTTTGAAGACCCAGTTCTCTTGCCTTTCTGAATAGCTTTTAGTGTTGAAGCTGCCAGGTCTTGTGTGATCCTGATTGGTGTTCCTTTGTATCTGAATTGTTTCTTTTTGGATTCTTGTAGGATTTTTCTCCTTAGCTTGAAAGCTCTGAAATTTGACAATTACATTTCTGGGAGTTGTTTTTTGGGGGGTTTAGTGTAGAGGATGTTTTATGAACTCTTTCAATGTCTATTTTGTCCCCTTGTTCAAGAACTTCAGGGCAGTTTTCTTGGGTGATCTCTTGTAGTATGGTGTCAAGGTTTCTGTTTATTTCTGACTTTTCGGGTAGACCAATGATTCTCAAATTGTCTCTCCTTCCTCTGTTTTCCTGATCTGTCACCTTGTCAGTGAGATATTTTTGCTTTCTTCTATTTTGTCAGTCTTTTGACTTTGCTTCATTAATTCTTGCTGTTTTGAATGATCTTTGGTTTCTAGTTGCTCAATTCTGGTCCTTAAGACCTGGTTTTCTGTTATAATCTTTTGGTTTTCTGCTTTAACCTTTTGGTATTCAGCTATGATTTCTTCATTTTTTTAAACCATTTCCCACTTCTCTTTCCAGAAAGGCTTCCATCTTTTTGATAAGCTCCATTTGATATTCTTCCAGGTCTTGTGGACAATTTCCATTTTTTTTTGTTTTGCCTTTGTTTGAGTTTTGTCCAGCATTTCCTCTGTAGCCTGGGTTTTGCCTCTGTAAAAATTCTTGAGGGTCACAGCCTTCTTTTTAGTTTTTTTTTTTTGGAAGGATTCTGAGGCTCATGTGCATGATTAGCCATTTTCCTGGATGTTTTCCCTTCCATCTTTAGTCAGAAATCTGAGTCAGCTGGGCAGGTTCTCTGTGTATAGAGTTAAGGAGCAAGGATTTTGCCTGGGGCAAGTTCTTGATTCTCTGCAGTCCTTTGTAGCTCTTCTTGGTGCCACCCTCCCAAGGGCACTCAGGGTCTGCACTCTCCTGCCTGCCTGGTTTTCTGGTCTAGCTGCTTTCAGGGGTAAGTCCCCAGGTGGTCCTAGTCAGTTCCCAAGGACCCAAAAGTGCCCCCTGCTCGCTCCAGAAGCATTCCTTACTCACTCCCTGGCTCCAGCGAGCATGCTGGCTCTAAGCACCTAAGGTCTGCACTCTCTCGAGTGCTGTGGTTTTCCATCTAGCTGCCTTCAGGGGTGGGTCCCCTGCTGTCCTAATCAGCTCCCAAGGACCCAGAGTTGCCCCCTACTCACTCTAGAGGCACCCCTTGCTCCTTCATCTTGGCATGTGCTGGCTCTGGCTCTGTAGGTAGGGGTGGGGGAGGGTGGATCGGCTCGCATTTGGGTGGAAGCCCTTTAACCCTCTTATAGACTAGAAAAGCCCCAATCCCATGCATCTTCAATGCTGTACCCCACTTTACAGCTCCTCCAATCCTCTGAAAATGATTCTTAAGGTCTTTTGGGGTAGTCCTTGTTGGTGTGTGCTGGAGAGAGTAAATAAGCCGTGTTTAGATTGCCGCCATGCTTACCCGGAAGTTGCCAATACCAGGGCAGGATTTTAAAGGCCACGGAGTCATTAGAAATAAATACATTTCAGTCGTGTCTGTCTCTTTGTTACCCCATTTGGGGTTTTCTTGGCAAAGATACTGGAGTGGTTTGCCATTTCCTTCTTCAATTTTTTTTAACAAATGAGGAAACTGAGATAAGCAGGGTTAAATGAATTATCTAAGGTCATACAGCTAGTATCTGAGGCCAGATTTGAACTCATGAAGATGAATCATCTAACTCCAGATCCAGCACTTTATACACTGAGGCACCTAGCTGCCCCTGGAGTCATCCCATCATAGACATAAGAGCTGGAAGGGTCCTTAAAGTCCAACCCTGATTCCTGCCCCCAATTTGAAACAGAGAAATAGACTTGCTCCAAGTCACATAATTAAGTAGCTTAGTTGACATTCAAACCCAGGTCTCATTACTTCAGAAACCTCAGAGGGAATGCTTTGCTGAGAGTTTAGGTGAGCCACCTAATAGGGGACTGTCGATGACTCAAAGCTTTGCCACGGGGCGTGTGTCTGTAAGTCCTTAGTCTGAAGCTACTGGGAAACCAGAAACCCTCTGAGGACTTCTGGCAGGCTGGTGGAGTGAGTCAGCCCGAATGGACTAAGCATGAAGAAACTTGCCTAATCTCAGAGAGCATCTCTAGGGAAACACTTTCATAGGGACTGAAATAGCTGAGTGGTTTTAAATTGACTCAGAAAGAAATAAATTGGCTCAAGGGGCAAGGGGAGAAATAACTGGCTGTGTGTGAAATTGCTGGTTGTTTCCAGTGGACTCAAAAGTGGGGGCCATATACAATGGGGCTGCATCATTTGGAGGGCAGAAAGATAATAGGGTTGTGCTGGTAGAGATTTAACAACCAGCTCTCCGGGGCAAAAATGTATCCTTAACACAATTTTAATATTAATCTGATTATTAACATCTCCTCCATCACTTTCTTAAGCCTAGAAATCAATAAGACAACAAATCAAGCCATCATGTATAGCAGATATCAATTTTGGCAGTGTCAACTTTGAAAATTTAACAATCAGTTCTCCAGAGCTAAAGTTCATTTTACAGCCCCCTCCCTCCCCACAAGTCAAGCTTGGGGCTTGTCTCCAGCATGACCACACTTTCCTTTATCACCCACACTCTCCACTACACCCCCTTTCTCTGTTGTGCTGGATACTGATCATCCTTTCCCCCTGGCATTGGCTCACTCCTTGAGGCAGTTATAACTTGCTTCCCAGGCTTCCCGATTAGCCACTGCAGTGTAGCTGTCTTTGGAATATTCCACCCCCTTGACTCTCAGATCACCCTGTGGCAGTGGCAGGCACCCCTCCCAGGGCAGCAGCTATGAGTAAGATCTCTGCCTTTCCCTTTCCATTTTGGGTGGGACTGAGTGAGTCACACCAGATCACATCATCATTCCCTTTCCAAACTTTCCTATTTCCGTCAAGGGCATCACCATCTTTCCACTCACCCAGGGCACAATACCGTTGACATACTCAACACTCACTCTCATTCCCCTCCCATATCCAATCAGTTGCCCAGTCTTGTGACCTTGCCTTCTCAACAGAGCTCCGATCCATCCTCTTTTTTCTCCACTTACACAGCTGCTCCCCTAGTTCAGGACCTCATCACCTCTCCTCTGAACTTCTTGCTGCCTCAAGTCTCTTCCCAACTTGCCCATCCTCCATCCACTTGCTAAGTTCAGGCTTGACTCCCTTACTCAATAAACTGAAGAAGCTTCTGATTGGATCTAGGATCAAATATGATTTCGGTTTCTCCCATCCTTATAATTCTTGTCTTTTGTGGAAGTTGGTATTTTCTTGCTCATTTTGGGTGAAGTAATAACAAAGTGCAAAGTATTCCCTCCACCTGGTATCCGACACCTTCGGTAGTCTTCCCTCTTTCAGGAGAATTACTTAAAATTATCAGCAGAGTGGAGAGAATGGAACTTTGACTCACTGTGCCAACGTTGGGGGCCCCGGAGAAGATATAAGGTGACTTTGAGGAGGAGGTTGCTTTAAGCTGGGAGAAAGACCAGGAAATGCCTCATGCTGAAGGTAGTATTTGAGCTAAATTTGGAAGCAAATTGAGTGTTCTAAGAAACAAAGGCGAGGAAGAGAGATATGCCACAAAGACAGGATGTAGAATATCACTGGACGGAAGGGAATAATGCATAAAAAAACCGGAAAGGTCTGTGCGTCAGGTTATGAAGTTTTAAATATCCAAACACAAGAATTTATCCTAGAGGAAATGAGAAGCCATTGGAAGTCAAGTCAACAAACACTTATTAAAAAGTGCAAATACAAGCAGAAAGGCAGTCCTTGTCCTCAGACAGCTTACATTCTAACGGGGGAAGACAACACAGAAAAGTAGCAATGAAGGTAGAAGATACTTCTCAGGGCATGTTGGAGAAAATTGGAAGGGGCAAGAATAGAATGTGGAAAGGATTGAAGACATGGCTGAGGTTCTGGGAGGATCTGATAATTGGAGGAAAGGTCCATGGGAGTGCTCTGTCCTTCCAGGGGGAGGAGGGCTGCTGTGACATGGAATGGAGAGTCTAGAGAGTCAGAAGGAGAATCTGGAGGGGAATGGAATCAATGGAATTTCTTAAGCGAAGGAGTGATGTGGCAAGATCCTCGCTTTAGCAATATTGCTTTGGCAGTTGGATGAAGGACTGGAAGAGGGGAGAGACTTGAGAAAGGGAGACCAAGAGGAGGCCACTGCAGTGGTCCAGAAGAGAGTTAATAAAGCCCGAGTTAAGATGGTGGACCAGGTGAGTGGAACCAAGGGAACAGATGCAAGAGGTTCTGTGAAGTTGGCAAAAACAACAGTCCACAACTTTATTCCCTCTGACAGGGTAAGACAATGAGGAGTCAGTGATGACTCTGAGCCTGGGAATCTGGGTGACTTCAAGGAGAGCAATAATTGTATTAGAAGGAATAAAAAGAAAGTAAAATATGACATAAAACTTTGAATATTGAATTTCTTTATTTCTGTTCAGATTTGTAACCTCTGAGTCATCCTAAACTCTTCCCTCTCCCTCAGCCTCTCCTATCTAGTCAGTCTGTAGATTCCTCACAATATCTCTTCCTTCTATCTGCTTCTCTACATACACACTGGCCCAACCTAGTTTGGACCCTCTTCATCTCTCCCTAAAACTATTATAATAGCCTCCTCATTGGTCTTTCTGCTTCCAGGCCCTCCTCTTTTCAGTACATTCTCCATATGGTATCCAAAAGAATCTCCCTAAGACATAGGTCAGACTAGGTCGCCCTCTGCTCTAAAACATTCCATGCTTCTCTATGGGGCAACTAGGTGACAAAGTGGATTTCAAGAACATCAGGCCCAAAGCCAGGAAGACTCATTTTCCTGTGATCAAACCTGGCCTCAGTCTCCTATTAGTTGTGTGACCTTGGGCAAGTCACTTCACCTTGTTGGCCTCAGTTTTCTCATCTACAAAATGAACTGGAGAAGGAAATGGCAAACCATTCCAGGATTTTCGTTGAGAAAACCCCAAATGGGGAACAACCTCCAGGAACTGATGCAGAGTGAGAGGAACAGAACCAGGAAAACATTATACACCGAGACGGATATACTGTGGTACAATCGAATGTAATGGACTTCTCCATTAGTGGCAATGCAGTGACCCTGAACAATCTGGAGGGATCTAGGAGAAAAACCACTATCCACATCCAGAGGAAACACTGTGGGAGTAGAAACACAGAAGAAAAACAACTGCTTGACTACATGGGTCGAGGGGATGCGGTTGGGGATGGAGACTCTAAATGAACATCCTAGTGCAAACAACATCATTGAAATAGGTCCTGATCAAGGACACAAGTAATACCCAATGAAATTGTGTGTTGGCTGCAGGAAGGGTGGGTGGAGGGGAGGGAGGGAAATAATGTGATTATCGTAACCAAGGAATAATGTTCTAAATTGACTAAATAAACTAATTCAAATGGAAAAAAAAAAGATGAACAAGAACAAAAAAAAGAAAAGAAAACCCCAAATGGGTTCATGAAGCATTGAAGAGTCATAACAATTGGTGACTCAACAACAATAGCAAAACCTTCAAGAAAATAGTAACAAAAAATTTAGAAATCCATTTCCTTACAGTCATGCTAAGGAGTTTGAAATTGGTCTTAACAGGTGCAAAGTTTTGATACCAAGGAACCTCTCAATGGGTGGACAGAGTGATGGGCCTTTATTTGGCAGTTGGATTGTATTCTATCCTATGGAGGGTTTGGAAAGGCCCAGAGACAATCTCAGTGAGAGGATTAAGAGCATTTCTGAAGGGCAGCTAGGTAGCACAGTGGGTAGAGCACCAGGCCTGGAATCAGGAGGATCTGGGTTCAGATCTAGCTACAGATACTTCCCAGCTGTATGACCCTGGGCAAGTCACTTGACCCCCATTGCCTAGCCCTTACCACTCTTCTGCCTTGGAGGCCATACACAGTATTGACTCCAAGATGGAAGGTAAGGGTTTAAAAAAAAAAGACCGGAAAGAGTAACCTTTCAAACCAACAGGAAAGGAGAACCTCAGGGACTGGGAGGTGGGAAGTCCTGAACTCCAGCTTTCTGGGTAGAGGAAGGGAGCTTTCCAAGACATTTGGCCCTAGAATCCATCCTTCTAGTAGGAGAAAGGGGTGTTCCTTGGCACTGCCAACCTCAGGATGGCCATTCTTGGCCACTCCACATCTGAGAATTTTGGAGCCCCGTCTCGTCTCCCTTCTGGGAAAGAGAAGTTTCCCTGTCTGTAATCAATCAGGAGCTTACTCTGTGCCAGGCACTCTGCTAAGCAATGGGGACAAAAATACAAAGAAGGAAACAATTATTCTTGTAAAGAGCTTGCATTCCGATGGGAGAGACAACAAGGACAGACCAAAATATATGCAGGATGAAGATGGCACTAGCAATACGGATACATATATACACAAATAAAGGAGTGAGATACAAGGCATCTGATGGGGAGGACACTAAGATAGGGGGACTGGGAAAAGCTTCAGGCACAAGATGGTGCCAGGCTATATCTTAAAGGAAGAAAAGGACCCCATGAGGTGACGTGAAGGAGGGAGAGCATTCTTTTTTTATTTTTAAATATTTTTCCATGGTTACAAGATTCATGTTCTCTCCCTCCCCCCTCCTGGAGTTGACAAGCAATCCCACTGGGTTATACATATATATAGTATCACTTGAACCCTTTTCCATATTATTCATTTTTGTAAAAGTGTAATCCTTTAAAACCCAAACCCTCCAATCCTATACCCATAAAAACAAGGACTAAATCATTTGTTTTCTTCTGGATTTCTACTCCCACAGTTCTTTCTCTTGGTGTGGACAGCATTCTTTCTCATCCGTTCCTCGAGATTGCAAAGTCGATTACATTTTTCGTATTGACATGACATAAGTTAAACACAAGATACAAGCTATAGCCAAACTATTTCTTTTTTATTGATTTTTTAAATTTTATTGATACCTTCTCTTTTTTTTTAAACCCTGACCTTCCATCTTGGAGTCAATACTGTGTATTGGTTCCAAGGCAGAAGAGCGGTAAGGGCTAAGCAATGGGGGTTAAGTGACTTGCCCAGGGTCACACAGCTGGGAAGTGTCTGAGGCCAGATTTGCTTGGCTCTCAATCCACTGAGCTACCCAGCTGCCCCTGATACCTTCTCATTTTTACCTCGTCATAGCTTTCCTAACATTCCTCATCTTTCTCTTCCCAAAGGACCACTCTATATAATAAATAGTATTTTTTAGAGAGAGAAAAAAATCAGCACAACTTAAGTCATTGAAAAAGTCTGAAAGCACGTATGATGTATAATCCCCGTGGTCCTCTCCTGTCTCTTAATTGGAATTCTGCTTGATCTTTATAATTTTATTACCTTTACATCTGAATTTTTGGCTTGTAGTTGTCCTTTCCATTTATATTGTTTTAGTGACTGAATATAGTTATCTTGACTCTACTGACTTCCTTTTGCATCAATTCCTATAGATTTTGCCATGTTTCTCTATATTCATCACACACATCATTTTACAGTCGTATTGCACTTCATTTATATACCACAATTTGTTTAGTCAATGCCCCAACTGATGGACGTTTACTTTGTTTCCAGTTCTCGCTCACAAAAAGAGCTGCTATAAATATTTTGGAGAATATGAGGACATTTTTCTTATCGACAGCATCTTTGGGGTCTAAGTCCAGGAATGGAGTCTCTGGTTCAAAGGGTATGGATAATTTATTTGCATAATTTAAAATTTTTCCCCAGAATAGCCACCAACAATGTATTAATTCTCTCTCCACAACCCTTCCAACATTGAATATGGCAATTTTGGGGTCATTTTTGTCCATTTTCAGGGTGTATGGTGAAACTTCAGGGATGTTTTAATTTACATTCCTCTTATAATTAGTGATTTGAAGACAGACAGAGTCAGAGAGAGACAGAGGCAAAGAGAGAAAGAGAGAGGGATAGGGGAGAAAGAGAGAGAGAAGAGAAAGAATGAGAGACAGAGATAGAGACAGAGAGACAGAGAGAAAGAGGGAGGGAGAGGGAGAGAGATTAAGTGACTTAAAGAGAGGGATGGTAGATATGTGCACAAAATTCTCCCATAGCTCTCCTGCCTTCTGTTTTATCCCTCAAAGAAGAGGGGGTAGGAAGCAAAAAAGTACTGATGAGGCAGGTTCTCTGATGAAGACTTTCTTTCAAGAACAAAGGGATGGCTGTATCCTACAATAGTGGAATCATTCAAATCATTCCTAATGTCAGGAGATGCTTTTAGTCCTTTCAATGAAATTGATGGAAGCCTTGTAAATTCATAGAGTCAATCAAGGAACTCCTTTGATCAATCCTATACATAGGGAAAAAGGGAACTGTTGAGGATTTGGGAGCTGGAGGTTGGGAAGATGAATGTAGATTTTTGGTTTTTGGAAGAAGGACCTGTTCTAGTTGTCACACCTTCCCAGTACTCTGCATAGTGGTGTAAATTTCATCATCACTAGCATTTATATTGCGCTTTAGGTTTGCAAAGTATTTTACATGTTGATTTTTAATTTTTATCATGTTTTTATTTATTTTGTTAAATATTTCCCAATTTAGGTTTTCAAAAATTATTTATTGGTTTTGTCAGCTACACATAAAAGCATTTTTTGTCATTTGTCTTCTGACATTTTGGAATTCAGATTTTCTCCTTCCCTTTCCCCCCTCCCCAAGGTGGTAAGTAGCCCGATACAGTGCTTTCATGCAATGCATATTTCTATATTGTCCGTGTCGTGAGAGAAGATGGATATCACCATACAATAAAAGTTCATAAATGAATTGCATATTGATTCTTACAACAACCCTTTGAGGTTGATGCTGCTATTATAACTATGTTATAGATGAGGAAATTGAGATGGAGTGAGGTGAAATGGTTTGTCCATGGTCCCACAACTGGTGTCTGTAGCAGGATTTGAACTCAGGTCTTCCTGATGCCAAGCCCAGGGCTCTAGCTACCGTACCACCTAGAGGATAATCCATCATAATAAATACATTAGAAGGTTAAGAAATGTTGAATTCCAGGAAATGGAATCTAATTTATGAAACAGGAATGATAATCTCTCCCTTGTCTATCCAGAGTGGTGTTGTCTGGATCAAATGAGAGAGAAGAGGAGAAAGTGTTCTGAACTATATTACAGCCAGGTAACAGTGATGGAGGGCCTTGGAGATCATCCAGTCCAGCACTGACTTTTTAGTTGGGAAAATTGAGGCTGAAAGCAAGGTGCCCAGGGCCGTGTGAGTGGCGAAGTTGGGGTTAGAACCCAGAGCTCTTAACGCTCTGCCTGAGAGTTTTGCCACTAAACATATGATTCTTATAAGTGAGTCCTAAATTGGGTGATGTGATATAGCAAGTCAATAAGTATTTATTAAGGGGCAGCTAGGTGGCACAGCAGAAAGAGGACCAGCCTCTTAGAGTCCTAGGACCAGGGTTCAATTCTGTCCTCAAACACTTCCCAACAGTCAAGTCACTCACCCCCCAATTGCCTAGTCCATGACACTATTTTGCTTTATACTAAAAAAGGAGGTAAGGGCTATCAAGAAAAAAAATAATAGTTGGGGGCAGCTGAGTGGCTCAGTGGATTGAGAGCCAGGTCCAGAAATGAAAGGTCCTGGATTCAAATCTGGCCTCAGACACTACCTAGCTGGGTGACCTTGGGCAAGTCTCCTAATCCCCATGGCCAAGCCCTTACCATTCTTCAGCTTTGGAACCATACACAGTATTGTTTCCAAGATGGAAGGGAAGGGTTTAAAATCATAATAATAATAGTAAGCACTTATTAAACACCCACTGTTTTCAGGTGTTGTGCTGAATAACCAGTGAGATTACAAGAAATGGCAAAAGATAGTCCTTTCCCTTGAGGAGCTCATCATCCACCAAGTGATGGAATGAGTCTGGTTAAAACCTTCCAAATACATGACTTTTCCTCCCATGCCTCCCACGCTCCCCGCTCTACTCCAGTCTCCTGATCAGGGACCAATTGCTTGCATTAAAAACCTGCTCCTGGTCCTGGGGAACTCTACATGTTCAGGTGACAAATTGCCTTCCCTACCTTCCCATCAGCCCTTGGGGATCCAGCCCTCCCCGATGTTGAGATCATCTAAGAATAGCTGCCACTGCTGTCATGATCTCCAAAGGAAAGAGAGACTTCATTCTTGAACTACTGGACATTCTGTTCTATGTCCTTTAGAATTTAGCCTAAATAGAAGGCAAGCAAAGGGCCAGAGGGAAATCGTGCCCTGGGACAGGAGATGACAGAGCAGCTGGGCAGAGGAAAGACCTAGAAGCGAGGTGGTTGATGCCAAGTGGGTAATGAGCTTATCCATAATCCCATTGGATTAGAGAGTACCCATTCCATCCCCTCGCTCCAGGTTCTCTTTCCTCTTCTTGATGTCCTTCCCTCATAATCCAAGGGGACAGCTATGTGGCACAGTGGAGAGAATGCCAGTGCTGGTGTCAGAAAGACTCCTCTGACCGAGTTCAACTCCCATCCTCAGACCCTAGTTATATGACTGTGAATGAGTCACTTTGCTCTGTTTCCCTCAGTTTCCTCATCTGTAATATGAGCCGGAGAAGGAAATGATAAACCGCTCTAGAATCTTTGCCAAGAAAACTCCAAATGGGGCTCATGGAGAGTTAAACACAACTGAAAAACATCAATAATAATGTGGAAAGGGAACTGCGACTGAGGAACCATTTTAGAATGTTGGCAGGAGGGAGGGTGGCAGTTGGAGGAGCAGAAAGGACTTGTGGGATTGAGAGCTTGGAAAGGGGTCTTTTGCCCTGTGAACCTGTGGTGCCAGAGCCTTGCCTCCATTTCCCCTTGCCCTGGAAGACAGAAGATCCCTGACATCTCTGGATCATTGATTAAAGAAAGCCCAAGAACAACAATTGCTGCTGAAGGTGCTGAACCCTTGAACCTCACAGGGGTCACCTGCCCCATCCCCTTGCCTTCCCAAGAAGGACACTTGTGACCTGTTTAGAGTAGGATAGTGAAGTGATTAGAGAGGAAGGAGCAGCAGAAATGCTGGAGTCTGAGCTATTAGAAGTGTCACCTTGATTGCTTAGCCTTATAGGGTTTCCTGTTCCCATTGACCCATTCCCTCCCTTGTTTCTTCAACTATTCTTGTTCTGAAGAAAACTGCAGTCAGATCTAAATCATTACAGAAGTTAGAAGGAGGAAAAGAGAGTGTTGGGGTTTGGACACCAGCCAAGTCCTGGGGACCAGTCAACACCACAATCCCACAGAAGCCTCCTTCTTTTTTTTTTTTAACTCTTACCTTCCGTCTTGGAGTCAATACTGTGTATTGGCTCCAAGGCAGAAGAGTGGTAAGGGCTAGGCAATGGGGGTTAAGTGACTTGCCCAGGGTCACACAGCTGGGAAGTGTCTGAAGGCCAGATTTGAACCCAGGACCTCCCCTCTCTAGGCCTGACTCTCCATCCACTGTGCCACCCAGCTGCCCCTCAGAAACCTCCTTCTTGAGACACAGCCCCTGTTCATCCTTGCCACATCTGCTCAGGGGCCCCCTCTGGTGTGTTTAAAGTGTGAGAGAGGAGGAGAGTTACACTGACCTCGCAGCTCCAGTGGTTCTCTCCCCCTTCCACGCCAACCCTCTTACCCATTTACCTCCCCTATCCCTGCTCCTCCCCATCTATCTCCCTTTATACCATAATCCAATCCCACGAGACCTCCCTCCTTCTTGACCACCCAAATCTGTTCTACACCCTCTGGCAGTGGACTCCATTGCGCTGCAGACTGTCTTTGTAATGGCAGCTCCTTTGCCCAGTTAAGGACCATAAAGCCCCGTGTGGTCAGGAAGGCGGTCACCGAACGTGAAATGAGGGCCAGGGGTCTATTGTGCTTTACAGAGAACATCTCCCAACCATTGTGGAGCCCCGTGTGAAGCCACGCCCGAGGGCTCACCAAGCTCTGCACACTTGGGACCCTACTAGGGAGTCTGTATTCCAGTGAGATCGGAGATGGGGGAAAGTATCGACTGGCACAAAACGATTTTTAGCAGCCCTTTGTGTGGCGGCACAGCATTAGGAACAGGGGAGACAGCCATCATTGAGGGAAGGGCTGAACAAGCTGGAGTAGAGGGCTGTAATGGAAAACTACTGACATGATGACCAGGATGAGTTCAGGAACACAGAGAACGACTTCCACGAACTGATGCAAAGGGAAGGGAGCAGAACCAGAGCAGGGTAGACAGTGACAGAAATACTGCACAATAAGCAACTGTGAAGCGCTAAACTATTCTCAGCAAAACAGGGTTCCATGAGAAGCCCAAGGGAAAAAACCCTGCTATCCACAGCAAAGAAGGAACCATTGGGATCTGATTGCAGAACAAAGCTCCCCCTCCCTCATGAATTTTTTTATTGCATATGTGAGATGTGTCTTCAGTCATGACGTGGGGAATAAGGAAATAGATAGCTTATGAAAGTAGTAATATAACCCATATCAGACTATTTACTGCCTCAGGATTGTGGAGGAGAGAGAAAAGAATCGGAATCACAAAATGTCAGAAAACAATTGTCTACATGTAAAACCCAGTGGAATTGCGTGTCGGCTACGGGTGGGGAGTGGGGAGTAGGGGAGAGAAAGAACATGAATCTTGTAACCATAGAAAAATATTCTAAATTAATTAATTAAATAAAAAATTTCAAAAGTAAAAAAAAGAAAACAATTGTCAAAAGTCATTTCTAGGGGATGGCTGGGTGGCTCAGTAGATTGAGAACCAGGCCTAGAAGCGGGAAGTCCTAGGTTCAAATTTGGCCTCAGACACTCCCTAGACCCTGGGAAAGTCACTTGACTCCCATTGCCTAGCCCTTACTGCTCTTCTGTCTTGGAATCAATTTTTAGTCTTGATCCCAAGATGGAAGGTAAGGGTTTAAAAAAATTATTTTTGCATGTAATTGAAGAAAATTTAAGTATATTATCTTATTTTATCTTTAAAACAACCCTGGGAAGTGGGTGCTATTATTATTCTTATTCCCACTTTACAGGATGATAAAATTGCAGAAGAAAAAGTAGAAAGCAAAAAAATTCTTCAATCTGTATCCAAACCTTTGGCTTCAATGCTGAAGGAAAGGAGAGGTATAGGTGTGGAGGAACCCAAGCATGCCAAGTAGTTGGGAGAGTCTGGGAAAAGGTTTGGAAATAGGACAGACTGCTGGAAGGTTTGGGAGGAATGTGGAATAAACCCTGAAGGGAAATGGGAGCTTAAATGGCAGACAAAGGAGAATGAGGACTGGACCAAGAGTTCCATCAGAACTATCATCTCTGCTTTGGTCGCCTGTTCCTTTAGGGTAACGCGAATTGTTAGGAAGATTTTTTATTACTTCAAGTAGAAATCTTCTCCTTTGCAGCTTCCACTCCACTGCTCCTAGTTGTGATCTCGGGCCCTCTAGAGCAAAGCTCATTTCTCTTCCATTGGATAACTTTTAAAATTTGGTCATTTCAGTTATGTCCAGCTCTTCGTGACCTCAGGAATTCTCTTTGCAAAGACACTGCTACATTCTACAGATGAGGAAACAGAGACAAACAGGGTTCAAGGACTTGGCCAGGGCCACACAGCTAGTAAGTGTCTGAGGCTGGATTTGAACTCCTGAAGAAGAGTTTTCTTGACTGCAAGTCCAGTTCTCTATCCATTGCATCACCTAGCTGCCCCAAACTTTAAAAATATTCTATAGCTATCACATCTCCCTTAAATCTTCTTTTCTTCAAGTGAATTGTCCTCAGTTCCTCAAATGATCTTTAAATGGCATGACCTCCATTCCCCTTGCCTTCCTGAATGAGCTCAGGTTTTTGCTGTGTCTTGCGTTTCTCCCGTCATCGTGCCACACCTTGGTCCACGTTTGGTGATCAGCATACAGGCGTGTCTTGTTTTGTGGTGCTTCACTTCAGTGAACTTCACAAACATTGTGTTTTTAACAAATTGAAGGTTTGTCGCAAGTCTGTTGGTCCCATTTTTCCAACAGCGTTTGCTCACGAAATGTCTCTGGGTCACATTTAGGTAATTCTTGTACTATTTCAAGCTTTTTCATTATCATTATATGTGTGATGGTGATCAGTGATCTTTGATGTTACTATCGTAATGGTTTGGGGGTTTTGTCCATATCAGAAGGTAAACTTATCTAAAAACATTTAATCGATTAATGTTGCGTTGCGTGTGTTCTGTCTATTCCACCAACCTGCCCTCTCTATGCTTCTCCCTCTCCTCTGGCCTCCCTGTTCCCTGAGACACAACTTAATATTGAAATCAAGCCAATTAATAACCCTATAATGGCCCCTAAGTGTTCAAGGGAAAGGAAGGGTCCATCGACATGGCAATCTTCCTTGTAGTCTTATTGGAACAAATTGCCACAGCCACCCTGCCTTCAGCCTCCATCCAGTCAGCAGCCATCAGCATCTAGGCAAGACCCTCCATCAGCAAAAAGATTATGACTCAGTGAAGACTGAGAAGATGGCTTGCATTTTTAGCTGTAAAGTGTTTTTAATTGAGGTATGCATATTGTTTTCTTAGGCAGAATACTATTGCACACTTAATAGACCATAACACAGTATAAACATAACTTTTATGTACACGGAGAAACCAAAAGACTCATGTAATTTGCTTTATTGGGAAATTCACTTTGCTGCGGAGGTCTGAAACCGAACCTCTAACATCTCAGAGTTCTGTCTATAGGCCTCTTGAATTGAAGTGAACTCAGCCATGGCCATTCTCTTACTACCAGGGCCTGTCTCAGCTTCTGAACTATTTGAAAGTTTTGGTTCTTCGCTATCCACATTCAGAGGAAGAACCGTGGGAGTAGAAACACAGAAGAAAAACGACTGCTCGATCACATGGTTCGATGGGGATATGGTTAGGGATGTAGGCTCTAAACCATCACCCTAGTGCAATATCAATGACACATGCAAAACCCAGTGGAATTGTGAGTCAGCTATGGGAGGGGTTAGGGAAGGGGAGGAAAAGAACACAAATAGTATAACCATGGAAAATATTCTAAATTAACTAATTAAATAACATTTTCAAAAAATATATAATAAAAGTTTTGGTTCTTAGTCATACAGAATTTACAATTCAGTACCCTGTATTTGGGGCATAAGCCTACCAAGACAGTTATGAAGTAAAACGATTCTAATTCTAATATCCTACTTAGAAAGGGAAAATACAATGGGATGGAAACTGATTTTACTTTAGAAAATCTTTCACACACAAGCCATTTTAAAGATAAGGTCCGGAGTATTCCCACCAGGCTGCATCCTTTGAACTTATCCATGATGCTCTGGGATTGGGTACATTTCCTTCCTGGACTTTTTCATCTTCCTTTCCTATGATGTCTTCCCTCCCTAGAATGAAGCTTCTTCAGGTCAGGGACTGTTTTTCTTTTGTATTTGTATCTCTAGCACTTAGCATAGTGCCTAGCACATAGTAGAAACCTTTACCTTCTCTCTTAGAATCAATACTAAGTATTGGTTCCCAGGCAGAAGAGCAGTAAAGGCTAGATGATTGGGGTTAAGTGACTTGGCCAGAGTCAACGTGCAAGGAAATGTCAGAGGCCAGATTTTAACCCAGGACTTTCCATCTCCACGCCTGGTTCTCTTTCTACTGAGCCAACTTGCTGCTACCACATAATAGATTAGTAAAAAAACAATTTTTACTGAATAACTGAAAGTCAAAATTCCACAATAAGATTAAAAACAAAACCCCCAAAACAACATAGTTACAAAGTTCAGATAAAAGTTTAATGAACAGTTTTGATTTGTCAAATAAAATAATAAATTCTTAAGATGTCAGAGTGTCCTGGAGAATCATTTTCCTAATTTAGCTGGATAATCCTACCAAAGAAGATAGATAATCATTTTAATGAGATTAAAGTATTTGCACTCAATCTGATTACTACTCTTATCCCTGCCTTTCCCCTTCCCCCCCTTCTTTAGAGTTCCTTTTTCAACTTTGACCCAATTTCTTCTCAGAAAGTGGTTAGGCTATGATGAAATTAGCATAGGGCATTGTTTGGGAATTGATATTTAAAGAAAGATTAATAGGAGTTTCTCATTCAGGTATAAATAGGGCAGCTTGGTAGCTGTTCTGGATAAAGGCACTTGCCTGGAATCAGGGAAGCTCTTCTTCCTGAGTTCAAATCCTGTCTCAGACAGTTCCTGGCTGTGTGACCCTGGCCAAGTCATTGAACCCCATTTATCTCAGTTTCTCATCTGAACTGTAGAAGAAAATGGCAAAAACCACTCCAATAACTTTGCCAAGAAAATTCCAACTGTGGTCATGAGTCATCAGACTTAATGTTCTTTCTCTTATTGTTGATGACTATTGTTAATTTTATGATTGGACTGAATATTTAATTGGTCACCAGGGATTTAATTTCCAAATCCCAAAAATGAATTACTAAAGTAAAATGGAATTTATGGTAGTTTATTTATAATAGAGAGAGGATATTAAGGAAGAGAGAAAAGGGGAGAGAGAGAGAAAAAGAGAGAGAGAGAGAGAGAGAGAGAGAGAGAGAAAGAGAGCGAGCAAGCTCTGGCTTCTTCTGATCCAGATAGGAATTCAAAGGCCCCAGTGAGGGGAAAGGAGTCTCAAGACAATGGGCCTTTCCTGGAGGCTCAAGCCTCCAGAAAGGGCGAGGAAGGAAGTCAGCCCTCACACTCACCACAGTGATGGTCTAAAAAGAAAGCAGTCGGAGGTCTCCCACAAGAGCTCCTCCAGGGTTGAGTTCCACAGCCAAGGCTGAGTCCCTCTTCACTCCAAGTCTGAGTGTCTGTCTTCAAGTGTGTCTCTGTTTCCACTTTTAAAGACCTTTTTCTCTTGGGTCACTTTCCCTAAATCACAGCCAACCTCCACTCCAGGACTGCCCACTCTTTCACATGTGAGTCACAGACCTCCCACTCAATATATGAAATGGGTGTTCACACCTTTTTGTGGTTAAAATCCAAAATGGGCAGATCAACTTTAAGTACTGTGTTTACTGTGTTTGGGGATTAAAATCTAAAAATAGACAGGGGATTACAATTTAATCTTCACAGTCAAGGAAGAGTTTAGTACCTTCATTGTTACAATCAGGAGAGAGCAAACTCCAAGCGTCACACTATTTAACATTCAAGTATAAAGAATTACTTCCTGGGGACAGCTGGGTAGCTCAGTGAATTGTGTAACAGTTAAAATTTAGGGGAGATGGGGAGACTGAGGCAGGTAGAAATTAGTTTCTCTCTGCAAGGAGTATTATATTTTTTTAGAGGTTTATTAAAGGTTAAAGATTAAAGAAAATACAGAATAAGAAAAAACACGTGCCTAGGCCAGATAACCTCACATCACAGAAGAGATACATCTGCTCCAAAACAGAAGTCCAAAAGAGGGAGAGAGACCTCAAAAGCCTTTGAATCAGCTTAAATACCTTCTCAATCTCGGCCCAGGTGAGATTACAAGGCATTCTGGGGAAGTGGAGCAAAGGCTTGTGGGGATTGTAGTCCTGTATTCGAGTCTATTTTTTCCAATTGAGAGTCAGGCCTAGAGACAGGAAGTCCTAGGTTCAAATCTGGCCTCAGACACTTCCCAGCTGTGTGACCCTGGACAAGTCACTTGACCCCCATGGCCTAGCCCTTACCACTCTTCTGCCTTGGAGCCCATACACAGTATTGACTCCAAGATGGAAGGTGAGGGTTTAAAAAAAAAGGAATTACTTCCCTAATACTGATGAGGGTACCAGCATCTTCTCAGTGACCACTATAGACCATGGTGTCATCCTTGATTCCTCTCTTGCACTCAGTCCCCCACCTCCAATCTCTTGCCAAGTCTCACCATTTCTCCCATGGGATCATCTCTTCATATATTTCCTTTCTTTCCATTCACACAGCTGCCAACATGGCACAGGCTCTCGCCACCTCAAGACCGGACTCTTGGTCTCCTTGTCTCACTCCATTCCATTCTCCACTCAGCTGCAAAAGGGATTATCCTCAAATTCAGGTCTACCCGTGCCATCTTCCTACTTACCGAGCTCTCGTGGCAACTGGTTACTTCCAAGATCTAGGACAAAACCTCTTTGGGGCTTTAAGATTCCTTCACAACTTGACCTCTTCCCATTTTGCAGTCTTCTAACACTTCGCCTGCCCACATATTCTATGTCGTGATGACAGCTGGGAAAACACTGGCTTTCTCAGAGCTCTTCCAGCATGGCCCTCCCTCTCCTGACTCCACTCTTTTAACTGGTTGTTCGTCCCCCATGCGTGAAGCGTTTTCCTCCTGCTTCTGCCTCCCGGCTGCCTCCAGATCTCAGCTCAAATTTCTCCTTGTTCAGAAGGCCTTTTGCTGACTCCCCGATCGCCAGGACCTCTCCGCTGGGACTGTAACCTGGCCTTTTCTGGGCATGACCTTTTCTAATGTGGAAGGCCCTTGAGAGGCCTTTAGGGCACGTCCAGTTTGCCCACCATGGAACTTCCCCCACTTACCAAGTCTCCCTTTTCCGCCATCTTTTTGCCTCGTCTTTTTCGGGGTCTCCAAGCTGCTGCATCCCATGGTGGTGCCATGAACTGAACTGAATGGAACCCTTTCATTTATCCCAGCTCCATGAAATGGGGATGGGGGCTTCCTTCTGCACCGGCTTGTTTGTGCTCCGTTTTAGGTGCTGGAGGCCATCGCTGAGGGACCGGCCGTGATGGTGCCTGGGATTCTAGCCCCAACGGCCCCTTTGTTTGAGACTTGGGACTGGGGACAAGCAGTGGGGACCCTTTCCTGTCCTCAGAGGCCGAGATGGGACAGGGGGATTAGGGGGAGGGGGCTTGTGCCTATCGGCTTGGGGGGAGTGAGTTTGGTATTTGTGATCATACCCTTGAAGCCAATATTCCTTTCATGAATATATGTAGAGTTACTCCATATGGATCTTGTGAATACTAGTGATTTGTGTCCACGAGCTCCTGGGATCCCCAGCCCTCAGCCCAGTGCCCGGCCCCTAGTAGTCAGTTACCACCTTGTCACTTTCCCCATCATGATTTAGATATATCAGGATCAGGGGGAGAAATGAGATGGGAATTGGGGGGGAGTTTTACGGAAGTCAGAGATGATGCGTGAAGACCAGCAGATGGCACAGAAAAGGTTTAGAGACTCAGAAATGAATATTCAACCCCAAATTGACAACAAGGTACCAGAAACACCACATTAAAAACATAGAAAAACTCAAACTTCTTCTCTGGTAGGAGGACAAAAACATTTTACCTAGATTTTGCAGATCGTGAGGGATGGCTGCACTTGTTAGGGATGGTAATAACCATTATCCGTTGATTATTTTGAGCCTACTATGTGCCAGGCACTGACCTTGGCATTAGAACAGTCTTAAAACGGAAGCTAAGAAGGTAAATTGCTTTTTTTTTTAACCCTTCTGTCTTAGAATCAATACTATGTGTTGATTTTAAGGCAAAAGAGCAGTAAGGATTAGGTGATGGGGGTTAAATGTCTTGTCCAGGGTCGAACAAAGGAAGTGTCTGAGATCAGATTTGAACTCAGGACTTCCCTTCTCTAGGCCTGACTCTATCCACTGAGCTACCCAGCTTCCCCTGAAGGTAAGAGTTTAAAAAAAAATTTCAGGCAGGGGAAAAAGAAACTGTCTCAGTCATTGGATAGTGACTTTCAGGGAAATGTTTTGGGGAAAACCTTTTTGGCTAACTGGATTGAAATATGCAACTCTGAATCCTTCCTTGCCTTTTTGCTTTCTCTAGAGGAAAGACGTTAGGATTTGGGCTCAAAGGTCATCGATTTGAAGCTTCACCCTCCCATTTAGTGACCGTGGATCATTCACTGACTTCTCTGGGCCTCAGTGTTCTTATTTATAAAACGAACAGGTTGGATTAGGTCCCCTCCGAGGGCTCCTCCAGACTGGCGTTCTAGGTTTCTGGTGGCCTGGGGCTTTCCTTTGATTCTCAGTAGCTTGCAGAGCTTGGCAGAACACTCAGGAGGCCCATTCATCCTCTCCCTTTCTTGTTCCGTGACCACATCCAATGGGGAGAGTACTGGCTCTTGGTTCGGGGGACCTGGGTTCAGATCCTCACTCCGGTGCTTGCTGAATGGGTGACCTTAGCCAAGTTGCTTTCCCTCTTCAGGAGTCTGTTACCTTCTTGAGTAACAAGAGGGGCTTGACCTAGCTGGCCTCCTCTCTGTTTCTAGAGCTATGAACCCCTTTTGTCATGCCACGAATCCTCCTTTGTGACATCCCATGACTGTCCCTCTGGCCCCCCTGGGCCTCCCCAGATTCCCCAGACTTTCGCTTTCAAACAAAAAGGCCTAGTCAAGGTCAGACCTGGAGGGTTTGAAAAAAAGCCTGAACAATTCCTCTTCGTGACCCAGAACTCCACCCTGGACCTGGCCCTGGTCCAGGAGACGCCGCCCCACCTCTCCCAGAATCCCTTTTGAGTGTACCTTTTCTCTGATCCCTGGGAATACAGAGCTCCTGGCCCTGGGCTACCTCTGAGTGGGAGCCCGTGGAAGTCCTGTGGCATCCCTAGGCTGGGAGGCCTTGGATTCAGGGACCAAGAAAAGGCAACAATACTGAGCCACGACATGGGATCGGTGGTTTCCCCTTGTGCACGGGCTTGGCTTTCTGTGACTTCCAGAGCCGACTGAAAAGAGAAGAGAGGGACAGGACGCTTTCACAGCAGCGCCCCTCTCTGCTAAAAGGGGGGGTTACCCCATGGCCAGTGGGCCTAACCCTTGTTGTGGGCGCCATGCTCTCGCCCATGTGGATATCTGTGTACGTATGATGTGAGCGAGGACAGCATGTCTTTATGAGTGGGGTGTGTGCGTAGCTCAGATTCTCTAGGGGGAAAAGGAGCAGGGTGGAGCCCAGGGGACCTTGTGCCCCAGAAGCCTGGGATGATGTCAGCCAGCTGCTCAGGGCCCTAGGTGAGCTCAGGCTCCTGGAGGACATGGGGGCGGAGAGCCTGATGTTGTCACCCCCTGGAGGAGCACAGCGAGCTTAGGCTCAAAGGAGAAGGTGGACCCTGGGGACGTGGGGGTGACAAACACAGCCAAAACATTCGGAGGCCAAGAGATGCTCTGGGAGAGGTCTTGCTGCCTCCCAGGCTCAAATGAGAAACTATCTGCCAAATACTTAGCCCAGAGCCTGGCACGTAGTAGGTTCTTCATGAATGCGTGTTCCCCTCCCAGTTCATTAGCCATTAGGTATTGCCCTCTCTCTACTGAGACTGATGGGAGAAACACAAGCCTTAGGAAAGGCTCGGTCTTGTAGGGGATGTATAGGCCCTGCTCTCAGGAAGACAGGGAGACAGGACCCATATTTACACGTGAAACATATCCCTACCAGAACCCAGTCCTACAAGAATCCCTACAAGAATACGGTCCATTTTAAGCCCTTCCAGAACGTGAGCTCCTTGAGGCCAAGGGCTATTTCTTGGGCACCTTTGTTTCCCCTCCAGGGCATTGGCATTGGCTGCACCCACTGGGCACTCGGCATTTGGTGAGTTGAATGAACAAGTAGCAAGGGTGCCAAGGGCAGGACAGTTGTGGGCTTCTCTACAGGCTGGATCCCTGGAGGGCTGATATGTGAGGATGTGGCAACTGTGATGAGGAGCCTCCAGGCCTACCATGGGCTCCCATTGTTCAAGCACAGTCTCTCCCAATTAGATTGCCCCTGTCAGCACTTCTGGCCAAGTTCAGGCCATCTGCTTGTCCCCCTTTGGTTTTCTACCAAGAGGATAAAAAAGAGACATGTCAACTGACAGGAGCCCTCGTCAGGCCTCTAAAGGGACTGTGCCTTGGGCTGTGTCTATGTGGGTGGTGCTGGTTGACTCAGTCCAGGATCCTTCCAAAGAGGTCTCCATAACATGCCTAGGTGAATGGTTGTTGTGTGGTGAGGATGATCGATTCAGATGTGCAGGTTGGCTCTGGCCAATTAGATGAGGAGATAAGCAGCAGGCCGTAGTGTCTAGAGAGCCAAAAGAATCCAAGGTCCTAAGTGGGTCTTCCGGTAGAGGGGAGAGGAGGAGAAGGATAAGAATGTGGGATTCCATCTCATTTTCTGTGGTTCAGGAGAGGAACCAGAACTCATGCGCTATCTCCAAAGAATTGGTCAGATAAGATCTAGAATTTTTTAACATGGAGGTGGTAAATTTGTGGGCGATGGCAAGATCAAGGGTACAACCATCTTTAGTCCCAATTAGGTCATCCAATTTTGTGTGGTTGAGGAGGGGTGGAAGAGTCGTTCATGGGAAGTTAGTCGGTTGAGGAACTGAGTGGTGGTTGAGGGAGAGTCAATATGCAGGTTGAAATCTCCTAGTAGGAGGGCAGGGGTTAGGGAGAAAAAAACATTGTGAGTCAGGCATTGAACTCATTGAGGGGGGAAAGGGAATGAGCAAGGGGTCTGTAGACAATAGCCACCATGATTTTGTTTGGGTGGTAGAGATGAATTACCTGAACCTCAAAGGAGGAGAGGTCCTGAGTGATGGAGGAAGGGGGAGAACATGGATGTGGCAGTAGGAAGCAGAGAGTATTCCAGCTCCCATGCCTTGACCAGTGAGCCAAGGATAATGAGAGAAGGTGGACCCAGTACTGGAAAAGAGTGTCCAGGGAGGCAAACATTAAGTGTCACTAATGAGCAGCCAGATTTCAGAGATATCTAGAAGATGGAATCCAGTAGGAGAAGAAAGATTTAGGATGAAGAAAAGCTTGTGGTCTATGGAACAGGCATTCCAGAGGGCACAGGAAAAGGATAGGGTAGTTTGGTTGGAGCTTTGGTTTGGGAGGACTGAGAGGGATGGGAATGAGGAATCAAGAGGTGGAAGTGGGGAATAGAATGATGGATTGGATGATGATTTGTGGGAGTTCAGTCGCTGAGTATGATCAGGCATGAGAATGATAGAGGGGAATCTGTCAGAGACAGAAGGGGATAAGCTCAAGAAAACCTGTAGATTAGTGGACTTGGAAGAGAGAGAGGTTTTGCCTTTCCCCCCAAATGATGGAGTTTTGGGGAATAATCAAGAGGGGTACAGTTGGAGAGAAGAATAGTCCTGTTCATTGAGGATGGCTTCAAATTTCTCATTAAAGGACATTAAATTTCCTCTGTTGACAGGAAGGATGAGAGGATGGTATAATAAGACTGAGAAGTCTGGCATAACCTCTGTGGGAAATGTGAGAATCATTCAGGGATCAATAAAAGAATGTCTGAACAGCAAGGAGAATTGAGTTCACGGGGTTCCGTATTTATATGGTATCTCCAAGGATCTGTTTGTGGACAGTGACTCTGTCAGTTTAATGGTGCATTGAATTAAGGCATTAGAAGCAGTGGGAAAGACGTCTTGACAACTAGAGGTGTCCCAAGGTGGAATTGGCAAGTTTTATCAGTCTCATTTTATTGAACTCAGCTATGTTGTGACTTGCCCATGGTAGCATAATTAGCATATGTCCCAGGTAGGGCTTAAACCCATATAATCCTCATTTTATAGGTGACAACATTGTTGGTTGGAGATGCTTGTGTCCACACTGTCAGTAATTGTTTAGAGGAGGGGTTCTTAACCTTATTTGTGTCATGGAGCCCCTTGGCATCCTGGGCCCCTTCTTGGTCTAATGTTTTTAAATGCATAAAATAAAATAAGCAGGATTACCAAGGAAATCACTTTTGTTGAAATAAAGATGTACTTTTCCCTATCCGTTTGTGGACCCCCTGAAATCTACCTACAACAGGCCCCATTGCTCCTGCACCCAAACCGATTGCAGATTTTTGGCTAGTCCAAGGATGCTAATTATGAACAGGTGGTTTGGAGGGGAATATCTGAACCCCTGACATCCAACGCAGCATTTTTCTCTTCTAATAGTTCATGCAGGAATAATCCCAGAAATGGATAGGAAGTGCCTGTTTGGGTCAGAAATCATGGCATCCGGTCTTCACCTGCCCATACATGTGTGCATATGTGCCCTTGGGCAAACCCTTTGCTCTCTTTGCCCCCCCCCCCCCCCCAAATAAAAGGGTTGAATGGCACGAGTTCCACAGCCTCTTCCAGCTTTTAAGCTTGTGGAATATAATGGATTTGGCGTCCAAAGAGTTGAAAGGAGGCAGAGGGAGGATGGAAAGAGCCCTGATTCAGGGGTCATTGGACCAAGAAGTCTGGCAGTCATCGAGTATTTCCAGTGTGCCTGGCCTGGGCTAAGCGGTGGGGAGACAAGGAGGGCAGCGTACACGCTCCTCTCCAGGAGCTCCCAGTCTGCCTGAAAGGCAATGCCAAGAGCGCTGAGCTGGGCGCCCCAGACGTGGGCACTCTCTCCCTCGGTGGCCTTGGAGAATTCCCTTCTCTCCCTCCTCAGGTCTCGGTTTTCAGCTCCTCCAAAGAAGAGGGTGACGCCCGAAGTCCCGGGAAGCAGCAGCCGCCTCCCGCCAACCCGCATCAGCAGCGTTGAAACGGCTGAACCCCACCTCCTGGAGGGTGTAGAAGGTCCCAGGACTACATGTCCCGGCAGGCAACGCGCGTGGCGCGGGGCAGGGCTTGGGGACGCGCTGACGCAAGGGGGCGTGCCAGGGGGCGGGGTCGTTGCTGGGCTGCTGAGGCGGCTGTGGAGGGGCCGGGCCGGGCCAGGAGGGCGCGGGGCGGCTGCTAGGCTGCTGGGCTGCGAGGCAAAGAGGCTGCGGGCGGCTCCGAGCGGCTGAGCGGCCGAGCAGCGCAGCGCAGCGGGAGGCCGGAGCGGCGGGGCGGGGCGGACGGTCGCCGGCCCATGGAGCGGGGGAAGATGGCGGAGGCGGAGAGCTTGGAGACGGCGGCGGAGCATGAGCGGATTCTGCGGGAGATTGAGAGCACCGACACGGCCTGCATCGGGCCCACGCTCAGGTAGCGGGCCGGGCCGGGCGGTGCGAACCGGGCCGAGAGCGGGGAGGGTCTGGGGGTGGGGGCGGGCGCGGAGAGAGTGGGGACCCCCGGCGGAGAGGGGGCCAGGAAAGAGGGACCCTCCCTCCTCGGGGGACAGTCGGCTTCCTCTGCGGAGAGGGAGACCCTGCAGAGAGAGGATACCCTACCCCTCGAAGAGAGGGGAATCTCGCGGATACACTTCCCCCCTCAGAAAAGGCGGACACTCCTGAGAGAGGGACCCGGAGAAAGAGACATCTCACCCCTGGTAGAGAGGGGAAAGGAGAAGGAGATCGGAAAGGATACCGCACCCTCCTCAGAGAGTAGGGCATGAGAGACGGATCCCTGAGAGGGGACACCCTGCCCCTCGCAGAGAGTGGGCTGGTGAGGGGGACCGAGTGGAGAGGATACCCCACTTCCACAGGGAGGGAGACACCTCATCCCTTGCAGAAAGGGGGATCCCCCCCCAAGAGAGGGGACACCTCCCAAAGGGCTGGACCCGGCCTTTTCACATACCCCTCCATTCAGGAGAAGTCCTAGAGGGAACACCCTTCCTCAGGGAACTTCCTCCAAAGATTGCGACTCCCCAGAGTCAGACACCCCAGAGATCTGGATTCCCCTGAGAAAGTGACCTCAAGAGAGAGAGACACCCCTAAAAAGCAGAGTCCCCCACCTCCAGACATCAAGGTGCTTCCAAAGGGTAAAGACTCACCCTCTCAGATACCACCCTTATTTTAGGAGCAAGTCAGGAGGGAACCTCTTCCTAGGGTGACCCTCTGCTGTCTCCACAGATAGGGACCTTCTATTCAAGAGCAGTATCCCTGCCCCCCCCCCAGCAAGACTCCCCCCAAAGTGACCCTCTGCCTCCAGACCCTTCGGGACAAAACCTTCCCCCTCCTCCAAGAGCTAGGATCACTTCCCAGCCCACCCTGTTAAGCACAGCCTCCCCCCAGCCCCCATTCAGGAGCAGCGCCCTCCAAAGGCAAGGAGTGTCTCCTGCTCCCATACGCACCCCATTCACTTTCCAAAAGCCCTTTCTGTCCCCAGTTGGGGACAGTTGGGAGTTCTGTTACTTCCCAAGACACCCCTGTCCCATGCCCCTTCCTCTGCCACACTCTGGACCCCTCCCCCTTCAAAGAGGGAGACATTTCCTCCTGTCAGGACCCCCCCTCCCCACTCCCACCCCCCGACTTTTCTCCTTCCCTACAGACAGCCCTTCTTCCTTCCACCAAGAGTGAGACATTCTAGACCATCCACATCCTTGTTGGGCAGTCAGACTTGCCCTCCCCATTAGGCATCAGGCTCTTCCTCTTGAGAGACCCTCCTTCCTTTCCAAAACAGGCAGATGTTGTCCCCTCCCCCATCCAGATTTCCCCTTCTCTGCCATGCAACCTGTCAGAGTCAGGACCCCTCCCCCTTCTGCAGAAGCCCCCCCAGAGGGACTTGACAGTCATCCCCAGAGACAGCCCCTTCCCCAGATTCTAGTCCTAAAACTCCTCCATGTTACTTGTTGTCCCCCTCATAGGAGAGGGTCTCTCTCCTGGGGAAGACTGACTTGGTACTGGACCCCTTCTGTTCTCCCTTTCCCCACCCTCACCCCAAGTGCCTGCCCTCTGTGCCGTCTGGAGAGTCAGTCCCCTCCCCAAGCCCTTCCGGCCCCTTCCCCAGGAGTTACCCCCTCAGCCTAGGAAGTCAGTCTCCCTCCACAGTGAGACTCCCTCCTCCAAGTGGTCTCCTGGGAGAAGAAGATAAGGCTTCCCTAGCAGGGAGGTCCCCATTTGCAGTCAGAATCACCCAGGAGGGAAGAAATATCTCCCCCATCAGCAGTCTTCCATTCCTTTCTCCAGCTTCTTCCATTTGGTACTTCTCAATACACATTCCTTCCAGCCTCCCCAAGCCAGTCCCTTGGGGAAGACTTTTCTAGGCTTGAGATGCCTTCCCTTCCAGTCAGTGTCCTTAGAAGGATGCCCTCCCTCTACCACTTGGCTCCATCCCTGGGGGAGGGGGGTTAGACCTCCCCTGTCCCCCCTCCCAGGCCCTCCATCATCACCGTCCAGAGGGACCCCCCCTTCTCTAGACTTCCCAGGATTGGGACCTCCTCCCCCAGTCTCTTCAGTGATTGATTTCTCCAAGAGAAACACATGAACCTCCCAAGGAAGTCAAGGCAGACCCAATCCCACAATATCAGCCTCCCACAGGAAGCCTCCCAGCTCTTCCTCTCTGAGTAGCTGTTCTGCTTCTCCTTTGGTGGGACTTGGGAGTGAGGAGCAGCCAGACTTTCACCCCCTCCTCCCCTGGGTTAGACCCTTTCCTCCCTTCAAAGGCTAGGCTCTCCTGCAGAGAAAGCGCCCTCAGGCCCCAGGTCCTGGAGCCATGGAGCCTCTAACCAGGGACAGCAGCCCCTAGATTTTCTAGAGCGATTTAAGGCTTGCCAAGAGCTTCCCCTCTGGTATCTCATTTGCTCCCACCGGCCTGTGAGGGAGGTGCTGTTCGTCCCGAGGCCGAGATGTTAAGGGCCTGGTCCAGGACCGCCCTTGCTGGGGTCTGGTGAAGGACCGAAACTCAGCTCTTCCCGACTCTCCCTCCTGGGCCACTTCCCCACCTTTTAGGCCTCCGTGGAAGGCGCTGAGCCTCTCCATCAAGAGCCCAAATCCCTGCTTCTCCCCAGCTTCTCGTCCAGAGATGCCCCGCGTTTCTTCTTCCTTCAGTAACTCTGCAGAGTGGTTTCCAGCCCAGTTTGCTCGTGGAACCCCTCAGTCTTGAAATAAGTTGCCCCAGCCTGCTCCTCCGGGGGTGGGGGGCAAGAGAAGGACCTGGGCTGGGGAATTTGGGAGCAAATGAGGGGAAAGGAGGTCTCTTTCCCTGCCCTCCTCTGTGGGCGCCTACAGCAGCTCTTTCTGACCCGAGACTCCATGCCTCCCCTTTGGAGACAGCTTAGGAAGCTCCGGGACACGTGTGGGCAAGGCTGCCCGGAGAGCTGGGCCCCGTCCCAGGCCCAGCTTCCCCCCAGCTCTGCCCCGGACTGCCTCTGAGCCTTTTTCCTAACGGTCTCTGCCATCGCTCTCCCTGCCATCCGGGCCGGTTGCTCTTCTTTCTGCTCAGAGCTCCTGGCTCTGTCCTCTCCGTTGTCCCGAGGTCGCTTGTCCTCCCCCCACCATGAGCAGAAGCCTCTGGTGGTAGCCGGCCCGTGCCACCTCCCATCTTCAGGTGGTCGCGGGCAGCTGCGGGTGGGAGCCTGGCCTTTCCCCGGGCCCGGGGCAGCCCCGTCAGTCCAGGTCGCAGCCGGTCCTTCCTGCCCATCAAACCATTCCCTCCTCTTGTGTTCAGCCTCGGCCACCACCCTCCAAGGACCTAGGCCCGAGGCTGTTCTGCCAGGGGAGCCCGCAGTGGCTTCACCCTCCTTCGGGCAGGCCTGGGCTTTGGGGAGAGAAGCTCCCTTGTCGTGTCCTTGGGCAAGGCAGGCACAGCAGCCGCGTGGCCTCCCTCCTTTGAGGCCTGACTGGACTGCCAGGCCTGGAGTGAGTGCAGATGTGGCCCCAGACCCTTGTGAGCTGTGATCCAGGGCCCAGCCCCAGCCTCAGTTTGCTCCTCTGTAAAATGGGGTTCATAAGAGCACCCCCATCACAGGGTTGTGGTGGGGCTCAAATGAGGGAATATTTGTAAAGGCTTGGCACAGCGCCTGGCATGTGGCACGTCCTTCATCGCTGCTCCTTCCTTCCCCAGCCCCTCACCTCTTCAGGGGGGCCCTTCCCACCTTGTCCTTCCGCAGAAGACAGCAGCCCGTTCCTGCCTCGGGTCCTCTCCTGAGCTTCAGCCTCCAGGGAGTCTGCCTCTCCCATCCCCAGGATCTTGGCTGTAGCCGCGGCGTCCAGGGCCTGCGATGCCTCTTCTCCCTGGACGCCGGCTCCAAGTGCTGCCTTCATTCTCCACTCTGACCGCATCTAGACAGTTAGCAACCCTCATGGTTTCCAAAGCGCCACCACATCCTTGAAAGCGCAGCCACCCCGCGGTCCTTCGGCCTGCCCCGGGGCCGCAGAGGGCCGCCCCCCCCCCCCCCCCCCCCCCCCCCGTCCTCCTTGTTGGTCTGACGGTCTCCCTCGCAGGCCGGGGCCTCCCTCTCCTCTGGGTCCAGAGTCAAATTCAGGCGTGCGTTTGGCATGGAAACCACTTTTCAGCCAGGCGCTTTGTGGGCCGGCTGGCCTCGCTTTGAAGCCCCCAACTCGAAATCGGTAAAGCCTTGCCCTCCATTTCCGTGTCAGCAGGCCTGGCACTGGGGGTCACCGCTAGGAGGGCCGTCTGCCCCGGATGTTCAAGGAAGGCTTTCCCTCCTGGAGCGTCCCCTTCCCCGAGCCCCCGGTTAGGAGTGCCTTCCCTCCGGGTGCCCGTGGCTATGGGCGTGTCAGCCCCTTGTTAGGGGTCCCGTTTCCTTTGTCGTGAGAGGGTCCTCAGAGATGTTTGCTGATTGGCTTGGGGAAGGGGCGCCACCCTTTTCTCTGCCATTACGTCTTCATCTCGCCTCATTCCGGATTTCTCCCAGCCCACGACGCTCCTTCTCCTGCCTGGTAAGCGTTGGTGAATTCCCACGTCATGCCTCGTCTTCTGTGCGAGGCGGTGGTTTCCAGCGTCTCGCCGCAGCTTTCTCTCTGTGGCTGGGGATGGCCCGCTCCCTTCTTCCTCTTTGGTCACCCCGAAGGCCTGGCGGAATTCTGTTCGCAAGGACATGGGTCTCTTCAGGAAGCATTTGTCTGGCACCTCCTCTCCGGCCTGCCCTAGTGCTCGTAATCTGATCAAGGAAGTGCAGCAGCGTGCCAGAGAGAAGCTGGAAGGAAGGCCTCCTTGGAAAGGGATGGGGGAGGAAGGCCTCCCGGAGGAGGCGCCAGAGCAGGGACTTGGGTTCGGGCATCTCCGGGGTCCCTTCCACTTACAAGAAGCCACGATCCCGGGATGTTCAGTGGGCCGAGGGGGTTGTGTGTAAACACCTGGGCAAGGCCACATTGATGTTTGGGGACAGAGCGTCCTTCGTCAGCCTTGCAAATGCTGCTGGAAGGTCCAGGCCTAAGCCTGCAGGAGTGGGCCAGAGAGGCCTGGGACTGGCGCTGCCCTGACTCCCCAAGTCACAGCTGCCTGCTGAATCTTCGTGCAAGGTTTCCAGCTGTCAGCCTGGCAGGCTCCTGCTCGCCCTTCCCCACGTTTGATGTGCCTCTCATTGAGATCTTTCTGCCCCGTCATTCGTTTAGAGCCTTCAGTTCCTGTTGCAGGGCGACTTAGCTTGTGGGCAGGCTCGCTTTCTCAGCTTCTCAAGAAACCGGAGAGCGCGGGGCTCACTCGGTGCTGCTCACTAGCCTTTCACGCTGATTCAGAGAGCAAGAGGCACGGTTTTTCCTTGAGGGTTATTTTGGGCAACGAAGGAGAAATGGAAGCACTTGAGGCTGGTTAGAAGCAAATCATCTTCCCTCAAGTACAAATCACATCGTCTCATGCCTCTTGGACAGGGAGGAATTTGGATTTCTGCCTCTAGAAATCTCTGAGTTTCCCTCATTCGGTTGCTTTAGGAAGGCAGTCGTGCAGGAGTTGTCAGCCTCAGTGAACCCACAAGCATGAAGCTGGTACTCTGTGCCAGGCTCCATGTTGACTCATTCCCTGCCTTCAGGGAACGTAGCTGGGGTAGGGACTAGGCAGAGGATGGGGAAGGGCCTCGTGTGTGCGTGTGTATGTGTGCGTGTATACATATGTGTGCATGTGTGTATGTGTGTGCACGTGTGTGGGTGTGCATGTGTGCGTGTGTGCATGTGTATATGTGTGTGCACGTGCGTGCACACATATGTGTGTGCGTGCACATGTGTGTGCATGTGTGTGTGCGCGCGCGCGTGTGTGTGTGTTGGTGCTTGACCTTTAGCTTGGAAAGAGAAGCTCCCGATTCTAAGGTGCCGCTGGGTCAGTAAGTTACTTACTCAAAGACCAGGAAAGATGGCCATTGTGGGAGGGTGGCTGCCCTCCTTTATTTCGTGCCTGGGCTTGGAGTCAGGAAATTCAAATGTGACTTCAGAGCCTCATGAGCTGTTAGACGGCGCGCGAGCCTCTTCACCTTTGTTGAGAATGGGCAGGACAGCAGCACCCACCGAATGCCTTCTTCTTTCCCCTTCTTGCCTGCCCACCTTCATGTCCTAAATGAGGAGGAGCAGGGCTGGGGCTTCCTGAAGGTCTCTCTCTTAGCCAGATCTCCAGGAACAGCAGGTTTCCTCAGTACCCTTCATTACGGAGCCAAACACCACCTGCTCTGGAGTTCAGGGGAACGCAGAAGAGTTTGATTTCCAAGTCTTAGACTGCCCAGGCAGGCAATTAGCTTGTACGGGATGTTTATGGGGAACTCTTGCCTGAGGTCTCTTTAGAACCACACCTGCCTCGAGATTTCTGGTTTTGATCCTCTTTGTTGATGTATTTAGTGAGTTCACAATTGAACAACTGTGTGTCCCCTTCCTGTGGCTGTTGGCTATATTGGTATGAGTTAGCTTGAGTTCTGTTAATAGGTCCTTTGTCTCCTGAATAAACCCCAGTTCTTTGTCCATGGTGTGAGCTGGGCTCTCCAGCGAGGATACTATTGAAGGGTGGTCAGCTGGAGCTCTTGGCCCTTTGGTACCTCTCAGGAATTATAGAACACTATCCCCTGGTCCACCAGGGCCACTGAGAGTTCTGTATTTTATTGAATCTGTTTCTCCTTCCTGGTGTTGTGTTGGATGTTTTGGAACCCTGATACGGAAGCTCTCTGAAGAGCCCTGGGTGGGATCTTTTAGGAGCATCAAAGTCCTTCTCACTAGGTTTTGCTTGGGGCTTATGATAGAGCAAAGGATGCCCAGAGGAGCCTGGCTTGGCCGTTTAGATGTATCTCTACTGTAGGTCTTTGGAGGAAAATAGATCCTGAAAAGTGAAATGTCTCTTAAGAAACTAACTTTCCACCATCCCTTTGTTTGTGTGGTGGACCACATGTCTATTCAAGTGATTGATGACATTCTTCTGATGACAACCCAAATGTGCATAGAACTGGGGCCAGTCAATTCTTTTCACCTTCATTATTTAATCTCTGACACTCCTTTGGTAAGATCAGTTATTCTGCCAACTTTTCTAACCTGTCCCAGATTCTGCTTTGAAAGATAAACATCTTTGCATTCATGTTGCAGCAGGGGCCCCTCATCCCGTGACCCATTTAGATGCCAGCTGCATTTGTCCTTGGTATAAATCCTTGTTGAAAGTTTCTGCAAAGGGCCTTTCCTACAGAGTAAGGACATTCTCTGAAGAGCTGTATGAGCAAACTGAGGACAGACTGAATGATTCAAGTTTTTGTGGGTCCTGCCTTTTCAGGGCAAAGGAAACCTATTAATTCTCTCCCATCCCTGTACAGATTCAGGTCAAGGTGCTATCTTATCAGTGCTGCTATTCTCTGATATAGTTGTGGTTTCGGTTACTGTATGCTGTATTATTTAGGTCTAGAGGTTCACATTCTCTTAAGAATTTGCAGGAGCAGGTAAATCAAAGCATATTTTGATTTGTCCCATGCCATGTCCCAAATTATTATTGTTTTCTGAGTACTGACTGATGCCATTGCATCATTTAAAAACTGGAAATGTTTCAGAGAAAGAACAGAGACAATATTTTAGAAGCTGTAGGCATATGGAGAAACCAAGGAACTTATTCAAGGCAGGGGCTAGAGTCCAAAAGTTTTGCTGATTGCTAAGTCTGGTATTTAAGGATCTAATTGATAGTTTGGTCCAACACCCCTCATTTATAGGTGAGGAAGTGAGGGTAGTAGGAAGCCAGTTTCCTTTGCTTCAGACTTCTTTCAGTGCCTCCACTGCATCCTCCTTCCTGAGGCCTGAGAACTTGAGGATAGAACCACATATCTTGTCAGTTCTTTGGGTGTCCAAATGAGAAAAAAAATTCTAGTTAGGCAGTTCTTGAAAACACCTGCTAATCGATATGAGTTAAAAAGAAAACACTTTTCTTATTCATTATTTAAATTTAATGTGATTCATCTTCTTTACAAAAGATGTTTTTGGGTTTAATAATAGTTCACAACATAAAAAATTATATGACTAGATCAAACTGTAATTGAATTCTGTTAATCTATACTGAAATAGGTTTTCTTTTCACATTTCTTATAATAAAATTAAATTTGAGTTCCTTTTTGGGGAGATGAAAGATAATTCTGTTACATCATCTCAGCAGATTCTCTTGATATTTATCATTAATTATCTTCTATTATAGTTTGTGACTTGGGTTCCTTTTGAAAACTTCTCTCTCTTTTACCCGCCATTCATATGTTTCCATTTCACTATCTCTGGTGTCTAATTTATAATCAAGGAGTAGCTTATGTGCTTGGTACACCCCTTGGCAATGAACTCATTCAGAAATTAAAAAATCAATGGATTAAGCCATACTTTTGTGGTTTGAGATACTCTTTTTTTTATCATTTAGCAAAGTCATACATGATAATGATAATGAAAAATAATTAGCTGTGTGAATATCTCTCCCCATTCCCCCAACTCTTGAAATGTGTTGTCATATGTACAGACTAGTGTAGGTCAGCACTTCTGTAACTTGGTGTGTTGGAGCGCTGCTTAGAGGATTGAGAAGTTAAGTGACTTGCCTGAGGTCACACAGCCAATAGATGTCAGAGGCAGGCTTTTTTCCTTTTAATATAGGAAACAGAAACAAACCCTGATTCTAGTGAAAACATAAAGCTTTACAGTGAGAAAACATAAAGTCCTATGAGCCCTGTTGTACATGTTCTTATTTTTTTTTTGATCCCTGCTTTATAAGAAACCTCCTTCTTTGGTGTTGGATATATCACTGATTTGAACTGAGTGACGTACCTGTTCAGTAGCTTAAGAATATCTATAGCTATATCAATATCTATGTCTGTTTCTATTTCCCAACCTTTCTAATGCCCTGACCCCGCAATACACTTCCTCATGTTGCCGTGACCCCAAACCAAAAAATGATTTTGGTGGCTACTTCAAAGCTGTAATTTTGCTACAGTTGTGATTCGAATGTAACTCCCTGATATGCATTATGTATTCTCATGGCTACAAATTGAGAGGTTGAGAACCGCTGATCTAGAGAGAAGGAGGGAGGGAGAGAAAGAGAACGAATTCTAGTTTAAGCTGTTTCATTGTTTAAAAAAGATTCAGCCAAGTTAGTAATTTGTATTCAAGTTGGGGTCCACCAGTAATTTGGTTCATTTTATTTAAAACAAATATTTAAAGAGTCTGCCATTGATATGTAAATATAATCAGAAGGAAGAAAATACGGAAAACAGAGTCCTTATCTGATTGTAGCTGTAACCATGTACTGCTCCAATTTACTGCCATCTCAGCATTTGGCTCGGTTTGGTTCCCCTCCTTGTTGTGTTCATTGTTCTGAGGTTTACTTCCTTCGTGACATTGTAGACTGGCGCAGTCTTCTTTCCTTGTTCTATCTCAGAAGATCTAAAAACAGAGTTGTTAGGCACTGCTCTGGCAGGTCAGTGTCAGTGAAGTCAAATGTGGATACTTGTATGGGCTCAGCTTTCCCCAGGCCCCACGTGGCTTGTCTCTGGCCTCCCCTCACTTCAGGGTCCCCATCTCAGAGAGGCATCTTGCAGATTTTAGATTCAAAAATAGGGCTCTCTGAGAGGCAGACCTTTGGGTATTGGCTGCCTTCCTGTTTGGAGCCTGATATTGGCAGGAAAATTGTGATTTTCCTTGTAATCCCAGCAATTGTAAGTACCTACATAGTGTGTGCTTTGTGTTTTAAGTACGTTTGTGATTATGTCGAATGAGAACACAACTTCTCAACAGCAGTGCTGCACAGTGTTTTTAACTTTTCATCCCCGGGAAGTACCTTGGTTGGACAAAGACCAAGTTTACACCTTGAAGTCATTTCCATCGTTGATGACCAACCCCCTGGTCTCCTGTTGAACTTGGATCTGACTCCCTTGTAGCAGACGCAGCCTGAACACAGGAAAGCTCTTCTGTGACCTGTTTTTTCCACCTTCCTTGGAGGAGGACAAAGCACCTCTAAAATACATAGCACTGACCTGCCAGGCTACAAAAACCCAGCTCTAAAGAATATTCCATCTTGGCCTTCAATGAGAAGCTCGACATTCCTTTAGCTCGACCAGAAAGGTATGATCAGTGTAAACCAAAGACATGTGATGGATAAGCACAGAAAGTTCCTCTTCCTCTTGTCCACAACAGACAGGTCTAAAGCCCAAGAAAAAACTCAAACAAGGGAGAAAAACACTGCTCCTCCCAAAGGGCTCTCTGTCTTACTGGTAAGTTCCACCCAAGAACTTCCACAAGAGCGGGTGACCATGATAAATGAGGAAGGAGAGAGGAAGCAGGGAGGAACTCTGCACTTGCAGCACCCACTGCAGACAAGATCAAAATGAAAAAACTGTTAGAAAGAGCCTGGGAAACTCCCTAAATGACCAGTGGCTTTCCTCCTCTATAGAATCACCCATGCTATGTGGGCTTGGATTTAAAATTTTTTATTTAAATAAATTCTAAGTACTAGTTCCAAGACAGAAGAGAATTAAGGGCTATGCAGTTGACTTGCCCAGGGTCACACAGCTAGGAAATGTCTGAGGCCAGATTCAAGGCCTGGATTTTAATGGATCATTCATTTAAAAAGTTCCCACGGATAAATCCAAATATCACTGTTCCCTCAACAAAAGTACTTTCCAGGGTTTTAACTGGGAGGCAGAGGGAGGCAAGTGACCCAGGTAGAGGTGATGCAACTGAGACTTATAACTCCAAATGCCCAGTTTTCAGTTGCACCATTTAGCTACCTTCTTCAATATGGCATCAGTTTAGTTTCAGTCTATATTTTGAGACTTTGATTATTTAGGTCATGCTCAATATATTTGTGTCCCATGATTTAGAATTTGTGAGCTTTCTCTGGAGGTGCTATTTTGGAGTATGGCATATACTTATAATTATCCTTATTCTACTCATATCATATGTGTCAGTTACCATTCACTGGGCATTCTTTCTGCCTTTTCCTAGATCACAGCTCCACTGCCATTCCCTCACAAGAGCATGATTTGAGGAAAAAAAGGATGAAACTAAAACCAGGTCATTTTTTCCTTGTTATTAGTACCGGCAAGTATTTATTGTGGGCCCAGGTAGAAACTGGTGAGGATTTTTGGCTTATAAATTTGTTTGGTCCTCGTACCCTGTTGCCATGAGCACTTGAGACTTTGTTGTAGAGAGGCAGAGTCAAAATGTCAGTATGGGAGCTAGCTGTTTTGCATTAGTTCCCTCATATCCTTCCCTACAATGACTGATGAAATGTAGGCCAGACCAAATGCTGGTCAGAAAGCCATTACCCAGTTGCAGGTCATAGTTCTAGGGCAGAGAGGAACAGTCACAAGGTAGCAGGGAAGGAACAAGGAACAATTTCCAACACCACAGCTGTGTGGTTCTAAGCCCAAGAGCAGAAGACTCTCTTCTAACCTCTAGTCTCACACATAAACCTAGAATATAATAAACTAGGGCAGGAATCCAGAACCACAGGTGGATCCAGCAGTTCAGATTAAACCTTTAGAAAGCTCCCAGAAGGCTAATTGTGACTGAGTCTGGCATCAGGTTGTAGAAACTGAACCACACACAAACCTCCAGACTTAAACTGGGTCAAAAATTTGCACAGCAAAGACCAGAAGACCTCTGGTCAAGAGACCAACAGTTTTCTCCCTTCCTAGATCATACCACTTTGGAAGCACTGAAAACTTACAGCCCACCAGACTGAACTGTGAAAGCAGCAAAAGGACATAAGAGACAGAAGCTCAAGCCAGACATCCATCCCAAAGGGAAGTAGAGCCCAACTCTACTGTTAAGTCCAAAGTTAATAAGTAGGCTGCAAAAATGAGCAAACTAAAAAATAATCTGACCATCAAAAAATTACTTTGGTGATAGAAAAGCGTGACACATTTTCTTCCATGAGACTTCATGAAACAATAAAACAGCCAGAAGACTAAAAAATAGTAGAAGAAAATGTGAAATATCTTGTAGGAAAAAAAATGACCTGGGAAATAGATTGAGCAAGGATAATTTAAGAATCACTGGACTACCTGGAAGCCATGAACAGTTTAAAAGAGCTGACACATCATATTAAAAATTTTATATATACATATGTATTCTTTTTAAAAAATAAATTTATCTTAAGCATTCATTTAAAAATAATTTTGAGTTCTGAATTCCCTCAGTCCATCCCTCCCTTGTAAGCAGTTATACATGTAAAATTGTGTAAAACATATTTCCTTATTAACCATGTTGCAAAAAAACCCAAGAAAAATAAAATAAGTGAAAAAAATTATATTTCATGAAGCATCTCTGGAGATAGGTGGCATTTTTCATCATGAGTCTTTCAGAATTTTCTTGGATCTTTGTATTGATCAGAGAAACTGAGTCTTTCACAGTCGATCATTGTTACAGTATTGCTGCTTCTCTGTACACTGTTCTCTCGGTTCTGCTCACTTCACTTTACATGAGTTCATAGAAATATTTCCAGGTTTTCCTGAAACCATCTTGCTCATTTTTTGTAGCACAATAGGATTCCACCATCATATATTACTACTTGTTTATCCATTCTCTAGTTGATGGGCATCCTTTCAATTTCTAATTCTTTGCCATCACAAAAAGCTGCTATAAATATTTTGCACATAGAGGTCCTTTTCCTTTTTCAGTAATCTTTTCGGGATACAGATATAGTAGTGGTATTGCAGGTTCAAAGGGCTTTGTTGGCCAGAATGGTTAGACTAGTTCACAAGTCTGCCAACAATGCATCAGTGTCCCTGCTTTTCCACATACCCTCTTAGCATTTAACATTTCCTTTTTTTTGGTCATGTTAGCTACTCTGATAGGTATAATATAGTGCCTTAGAGTTATTTTAATTTGTATTTTTCTCATAGTGATTTAGACTTATTTTTTCATATGACTAGATAATTTTGATTTCTCCATCTGAAAATGGCCTGCTCATCAGTTATCAATTAAAGAATGACTCCTTTTCAATACATTTTAAAGAATAATTGCCTAGAGGACAATGTAGAAATTAAATTGGAAGAATCCACTGGTCACTTCTTGAATGGAATCTCAAAATGAAAACCCCAAGAAATATGATAGTCAAAATTTGGACCTCTTAGGTCAAGGGGAAAATACTGCCAGTGACCCGAAAGAAAGAATTCAAATGCTGTGGAGCCACAGTCAGGATCATCCAAGATTTAGCAGCTACCATCATGTAGGAGCGGAGGGCTTGGAATATGACATTAGGGAAGGCAGAGGAGCTCCGATTATTACCAAGAACAATATGTACCCAGCAGAACGGAATTTAATCCTCTAGGGGAGACTTGATTGAGGTGACAGCTGTTAAGGTGTGCTTGTATGGCATACTCTCCAGACCTCTTCCCAAATTTGTGCCAGCACGGAAATGCTTATGCATGGGTTGGTCAAAGACAGAGGATAATCTCCCTCCCGGTGGATCCTGCCCCAGTTGATGCTCCCAGATATGGGTCAGCTTTCTCCGGCCTCCCTGTTGTGCTCTTCCTGCACGGTGACTGCGCATGTCCCTGATGTCTGAATGTTTTCCTCTGGACCGCTCTCTAGCCTCACTTTCCCCCAAAAGGCCTTTTGGTAGGTCTCGTATCTTTCCTTGTGTTTCCCCGTGGCCTGCTGTGCCGGCGCATCTAGATCGTTTTGGATCTTGACTCTGACCTCCCTTGGGTTAATGGTAGCTCTCCCTACGGGCTTTGCGCGGTTTGCAGGTTTGCTTGTGCGCGTCTTGACGGGTGGAAGACAGACGGGATAGTCATCTTCTAAGGAGCTGCCACGCCAGGCTGGGGCGCTTCCCACCCGGTGGTTGGGAGAGCTGACACATAAAATGGGTGCTGAGGCCCGGAGGGTCTGCGCTGCGCTGGAGGCACCGAGTGGCTCCCCTCGAGCCACGGTCCGAGCAGGCCTCGCCCCGCTCCCCTGCTCTGCCTCCCCTTTATGGTGGATGACAGTTACGGAGGTGAGGGAGAGGGATCAAGGCAGGACCAGACTGAGGTCAGGAAAGGGAAGCAGCGCGTGGCTAGGCCAGGCCCCTCCGCTGACTGAGGAGGAAACCCAGGCCCCGGGAAGGAAGTGGACCCAGTTCCGCCTGCATTCGCTGTTGTGGTTCGTTGGTGTCTGTTGGGGGCGACTCTTAGTGACCCCGTGTGCAGCTTTCTTGATCCGCGACCCGTCGGCCCTTTTCTTCCTCTGAAGAAACGGAGACACCCAGCGTGAACGACTCCCCCAGGGTCACAGGGCCTCTGACGACGAGGCTGCCCGTGTATTGGGTAGGGCTTCCTCTTGTCGGGTGCCATTCTTGGCCGTGGAGCTAGCAAGAGCCGCGGCATATGGCCAGAGCAGTCCACCAAGCCCAGATGTTGGGGGGAAGGCGAGCCCTGACGGCTGCAGGGATCAGCAAAGGCCTCGCCTAGGAGACGGCTTCCCGAGAGTCCCGTGGCTTGTCCCGTGGCTTGTCCCGTGGCTTCTGCGCTCCCTCACCGAGGCCTCTTCTCCTGCCTTCTTTTCTTAACCCCCAATGAAGGCAGCCTTTGCAGGAGGTGAGACATGGCGGAAAGAGCCCGGGAGCTCCCCCTCCTGGGCGGGTGGAAGGGCGTCTGCCTTCTCTGCGTCACAAGGAAAGCTATGAAGAGGGGATTCCTGGAGAAAGAGCGCAGGAAGCGCCTTCTGCGTGGGCCGCTGGGCGGAGGTGGCCAGCAGACAGAGCGGGAGGGAGGCTTGGCCTTCAGGCGAGAAGAGCGTCTCACCTGTAGATTTGGGGCTGTGGTGGGCAGAGGGCTGGACCTGGAGCCTCGTCCTGGGTTCAGATCTGGCCTCCCACGTGGACTCGCCGTGTGGCCCAGAGAAGGAAATGGCGAGCCACCAAACGGGGTCCCAAGAGCTGGGCAGGGCTGAAAATCGCTGAACCCTGGAAGTCCTGGAAGCGCCCGGTGCTGTTAAGGGAGGGCACAGAGAGAAGAGAGCTTTGGAGACGTGTCCTGCGTCGTGGCGACAGGGCAGCGGGCCAGCAGAGGAGGCCGAAGGAGCTCAGGTAGGGAGGAGCAGGGGCAGAGGGCAGGACACAGAGAGCCTGAAGACCCCGGGGAGAAAGGGCCTGCTGGAGGGGCTGCCTTGGAGCCCGAGGAAGGGAGCAGACGCGAGTCACGTCGGGGCTTTTCAGATGAAAAGAAGGGGCAGCAGAAAGGGGAGAGCCGACCTGAACTGAGCGCGGGGCCTTCCCGGGCCCTGCCGAGGAAGGCCGAGCCAGCTTCTGGGGGCCTTGGGAAGGGGCAGCCGTGGCCCTGCACGTCCCAGACCCAGAGAGGAGGGGCGGAAGGGACGTTGGGGTTGGCAAAAGGACAGTCCGGACATGGGCCTGAGCACCGCGACAGCTGGGCCCTTCTTCTCCCAGGCCACTGCTTGGGCAGCATGAGAAGGGGTTCTGGGCGGGGGGCCCCAGGGAGCTCCGAAAGTTGAGGAAGGAGTGAGGACCCCCGAGAACTTCCTGGCCTGATGACTGTTCCCAGGGTCCCCCTGTGGCCGGAGGGCCTCCGCTGGAGGGGATGGGGACGGGGAGAGACCAAAGGCCCAGGGTTCTAGTTTCAGCAGGAGAAGGCTGTGGAATGGCCAGCTGATACAAGGGGCAGTTTGCCTCTGTGGTCTGCCCATGAACATGGTGGTTGTGCTGAGCCAGCCTCTTAGGGGCAGGGGGGCCCGAGCCAGCCTCTTAGGGGCAGGGGGGCCCGAGCCAGCCTCTTAGGGGCAGGGGGGCCCGAGCCAGCCTCTTAGGGGCAGGGGCCAGTGCTGAGCCAGCCTCTTAGGGGCAGGGGCCAGTGCTGAGCCAGCCTCTTAGGGGCAGGGGCCAGTGCTGAGCCAGCCTCTTAGGGGCAGGGGGGCCCGAGCCAGCCTCTTAGGGGCAGGGGGGCCCGAGCCAGCCTCTTAGGGGCAGGGGCCAGTGCTGAGCCAGCCTCTTAGGGGCAGGGGGGCCCGAGCCAGCCTCTTATGGGCAGGGGCCAGTGCTGAGCCAGCCTCTTAGGGGCAGGGGCCAGTGCTGAGCCAGCCTCTTAGGGGCAGGGGGGCCCGAGCCAGCCTCTTAGGGGCAGGGGGGCCCGAGCCAGCCTCTTAGGGGCAGGGGGGCCCGAGCCAGCCTCTTAGGGGCAGGGGGGCCCGAGCCAGCCTCTTATGGGCAGGGGCCAGTGCTGAGCCAGCCTCTTAGGGGCAGGGGCCAGTGCTGAGCCAGCCTCTTAGGGGCAGGGGGGCCCGAGCCAGCCTCTTAGGGGCAGGGGGGCCCGAGCCAGCCTCTTAGGGGCAGGGGGGCCTGAGCCAGCCTCTTAGGGGCAGGGGGGCCCGAGCCAGCCTCTTAGGGGCAGGGGGGCCCGAGCCAGCCTCTTAGGGGCAGGGGGGCCCGAGCCAGCCTCTTAGGGGCAGGGGATGACTTGGCTGCCGTGGATGGTGGGCCCTTCAGAGCCTGTGCTTTGGCTTTTGTCGAGATCGTCCTGGAGACTGGGAGATGGATGGCCTAGTAAAGGCTTCCTGTGGCTGGGCTTGAGGTCTTCCACGGGGCCTGAGCTGGGAGGCTGCTTTATCTTAGGGGCTTCCCTTTAGCTCCCCAGAGAAGCCCACGCCACAGCCCCCCGGCGCCCCCTCGAGAAGGGGCCAGCTAGGGCGAATAGCCAGTTTAGGGCTTCCCTTGTCTTTGGGTTCCTGGGCAGGAGGCTCAGGGAGGCCGGGGTGGCGTGAGGTATGACTTAAATTAAGCTTGCGTTGAACGAGCTGGCCTTTATACACGTTTGTGGGGGCCTTTGTTTTCCTGTGGGACCCGGGCTGGGGCGGTGGCAGTGGCAGGGCGAGAAGGGAGACTTGAAAAGGAAGTACAGCCGAATAAAACAATCCAGCGCAGGCTGTCCTTTTGTGTTGTTCAGCCTTTTGTTCGGGGTGTTTGACTCTCATGCTCCCATTTGGAGTTTTCTTGGCGAAGATGCTGGCGTGGTTTGCCGTTTCCTTCACTAGCTCATTTGACAGATGAGGAAACAGAGGCCAGCTGGGTGAAGTGACTTGCCCAGGGTCACCCCGCTAGCCAGTACTCAGCCCGAGGCCTCCACTGTGCCACCTCGCTGCCTCTGTGCTTTCGAGAGATGCCATTAAACAAGGCGTTCAGTGCCTGAATTGACATGGTCCCTCCTGAGGGCCCCCCACGGTTGATCTTTGGGTTTTCCCTTTCAGAGAGCTGGAATCTGCCCTGCCGTCGCACTGCTGTCACCGTGTCCTCTCGGGGGTTGGCAGAGGGTCCGTCTGCGGTAGGCTCAGGGATCCGGGAGCCAGCCCGGTCCTGCGGGCGCCACGAAGGCCTTTGGAGGCGCCGGGCCTTTGGAGGCGCCGGGCCTTCTCGGGAGAGCCTCCCGAGGCCTTGGGGGCCCGCGGAAACGTTCGGTGCCCCCTTGATCTCGGGCCCTCCTCGGGGCTTCTCTAGGAGAGCCTTGTGGAGGGCGGTGCTTGGGGTCACAAGGCCTGAATCCCGTCCCACGCCCTCGGGGGGGGCTCCAGGTAGGGCCACGTACTTGGAGCCTCGCTGTCTCATTTGGGAAGGGAGCGCAGTCGGGCCGGGAGAAAGGGCATTAAGCGAGGCTTTCCGGGGCTTTAGACGACACGAGGTCATCTCCTGCCTGCCCAGAGCTTTGGAAGGCCTGGGGAGACCTTGAGATCTCTGTAATGGATGTGCCAGACCAGGCATGAGGGCAGGAACAGTGGCCTGTGCAAATCACTGTGAGAAGTATGGGGGGAGCACAAGGTAAGGCCGGGCTCCTTCCCTAATGGGGGGAGCCCACGTCTGGAGTCTCCGTGGCACGTCTCGTCTCCGTCCTCGGGGTGGAGCAGCAAAGCATCTTCTCCGACGTTATTTCCACGGACAAATCCGTATCCATTTCTGGCGTGAAATCACCTGGCAGCCCAAGAACGTGGGCAGCAAACCCCGTGGCTTCCGTGGCTTCCGTGGCTTCCGTGGCTTCCGTGGCTATGGCAGCTGCCACCTCTGAGGCCCTGGTGTGGTGGTAGCTCCACAGAGGATGCTTGTGGCCATGGGCAGGCCCCTCGGTCCGGGGGCTCCCCTGATCGTGGCCCTTAGGGAGGCGGGCCTCTCCACACTGGTTGCTCCCCTCCCCCGTGGCTGTGGGCCTGGGCCCGAGGCAGAGTCTGCTGCCTCCATGGGACCGACAGAAGACGGTGCTTTGCCTTGTTTGGCCCACGCCGCCCCTGGCCCCGGGGCTTCATGGAGGACGGCCCGCTTGCTCTGGACAGGGCAGCCGGTTTGGGGAATGGATTTTACACGAGCGTGGCGCAAGCGCTATCGGCTCGGAACTGCTTCAGGCCGAGATGGGCTGATGACGCTTCTCTCTGGCCATCGCCACCGAGGAAGCGGCTACTTTGGGTCTCAGAGATGGCCCAGATGCCCTTCCCGCTCGCTGCCCCGCCAGCCTTTTGGCCACAGAAGGAGCTCTTCTGATTCCAGCTCTGCCCGGCTGTCCATCGCATCCCGTCTGCCCCTTGACCGTGGCGCTGCCTGGCTGGTCGCAAGCAGAGAGAGACGAGCCTTCCTCCCGAGCGTCCCAGCCAAGGATCAGCAGGCCTCTGAAAAGGGCATCGCTGGCCTTCCGTTCAGCTCCTCTGGGAGGGCATCGCCTGGGAACCACCGTCCTCGGGGGAAGGGGGCCCGCGCGGACGTGGCCGAGACTCGTCGTGGGTCCTTCTGGGCTGCCGGGCCGGGGAGGCGCTCTGCGGGCGGCTGCCGGCTCCTGAGTCCCTGACTGCGAGCTTCACGATCAGCGACTGAGGGAAGGGCAGAATCCGTGAAGGAGAAAGACCCCGGGGACTCTTTCTCACCTCGGCAATACAGTCCTCACAGCCACGCACATACGGCGGCCTTGGGTGGGCCTCCTGTCCTGGAGTGCAGCCTTGCTTGGGCAGCCCTGCCCGGAGAGGCCTCCCCTTCAGCGCGCTGCAGTCGGACATGTTCCGGGGCGCCAGGGAGAACCCTCCTTTCAGAGCCACGGCAGGCGGTAGAAAGTGGGCCTCTGGGGAACCCTCCTTTCAGAGCCACGGCAGGGCGGTAGAAAGTGGGCCTCTGGGGAACCCTCCTTTCAGAGCCACGGCAGGGCGGTAGAAAGTGGGCCTCTGGGGAACCCTCCTTTCAGAGCCACGGCAGGGCGGTAGAAAGTGGGCCTCTGGGGAACCCTCCTTTCAGAGCCACGGCAGGGCGGTAGAAAGTGGGCCTCTGGAGAACCCTCCTTTCAGAGCCACGGCAGGGCGGTAGAAAGTGGGCCTCTGGGGAAGCCGACTTTCAGAGCCACGGCAGGGCGGTAGAAAGTGGGCCTCTGGAGAACCCTCCTTTCAGAGCCACGGCAGGGCGGTAGAAAGTGGGCCTCTGGGGAAGCCGACTTTCAGAGCCACGGCAGGCGGTAGAAAGTGGGCCTCTGGAGAACCCTCCTTTCAGAGCCACGGCAGGGCGGTAGAAAGTGGGCCTCTGGGGAACCCTCCTTTCAGAGCCACGGCAGGGCGGTAGAAAGTGGGCCTCTGGGGAACCCTCCTTTCAGAGCCACGGCAGGGCGGTAGAAAGTGGGCCTCTGGAGAACCCTCCTTTCAGAGCCACGGCAGGGCGGTAGAAAGTGGGCCTCTGGAGAACCCTCCTTTCAGAGCCACGGCAGGGCGGTAGAAAGTGGGCCTCTGGGGAAGCCGACTTTCAGAGCCACGGCAGGCGGTAGAAAGTGGGCCTCTGGAGAACCCTCCTTTCAGAGCCACGGCAGGGCGGTAGAAAGTGGGCCTCTGGAGAACCCTCCTTTCAGAGCCACGGCAGGGCGGTAGAAAGTGGGCCTCTGGAGAACCCTCCTTTCAGAGCCACGGCAGGGCGGTAGAAAGTGGGCCTCTGGGGAAGCCGACTTTCAGGCGGGCTAGGACGAGGCCCACCTCGCAGGGCCGGCCTCTGGGTCCCTTCGGAGACCCTGCGGTTTGCTGTGAGGAGGCTCCCTCGCAGGCCGCCGCCGCCCTCCGCCTGTCCCCGCGGACGGATGGCTTCTCCTCTAGGACCGGGAGAGTCGCCTGCGGGCCTCGCCTTCTTCCGCCTGTGTTCACAGCCACGTTGCTTTCGTGGCTGGAGCAGCTGGAATTGTGCAGAGGGCGTTCTGGAGTCCTCCGTTCTCAGGCTCCTGGCCCGGAAGGCCCGGCCTGTCGCTGACGTGGCTGAAGCCCGCCAGCTGTGGGGAGGCGCGGCAGGCACTGGGCTCTCCCCCGCTGCCTGGCTTCCTTTTTCTCCACCCTCTGCCGTCTTACTTTCTGGGTCTCTCCTGTCACCGGCGAGCTGCTCTGTCCTTCGGGGCTAAAGGACATTCTGCTTCCTTGAAAGGCTCCTGCGCTCGGCAGGCCGGAAGGCCTCAAGGCAGTGCCTCCTGGAGCAGGCCCACGCTCCTCCTCGCCTCCTTGGGGTGAGGCCAGAAGGGCTCACCCGGAAACGAGTGCAGACCACGCGGCTAGTTGTTCCGTCAGCACCCTGCCACGGATGGCTCCTGGGGGCTGGGAGTGTGTCCTGGCTTGGAGACGAGTCCGGCTCCCCGCAGCTCCGGTCTGCCCGCGTGCTCCCGTCTTTGATGGGGGACGCCTGTGTGCCTCCCCGCGCCCCCTTCTGCTCCCTTTTCGGGGCCTCCGCGGCTCTCTTGCCGTTACTGCTTGCTGCTTCCTCGTTGCCTTGATTGTGTGGATTCGGTCCTCTCTGGGCCTGCTGTGGCGCTTCCTGCCCAGGCCTGCCCCGCGCCGTGCTGTCGCTGAGCCTGGCGCACCGCCAGAGGCAGCAGGGGCTGCCGGGCTGCCGGACGTACGCCCTTTGCCTAGTTGGCCCTTCGAGGCAGCAGCCCTGCCGGGACCTCCGAAGTCTGCGGAGCAACGCTCCGGCGAGCACCCTGCTGCCGCTGGGAAGGGCTCGGGAGGGGTTTGGGCGAGGAGCCTTCCGGGCGGCCTCTAGTGGGTGGGAGCACCGTCCTCGCCCGTCTGGGCCGCTTCTCCCTTCGTGTCCCAGAAGGACCGGCGCCGCTGATTCGCCAGCTGGTGTCAGCAGCCAGCTTACCACGTTAGATGGAGGTCAGGGCCCAAGAACGGGATGGGAGCTTCGGTTTTGTTGTTCAGAGGCGCGCTAGGACGGGACGGAGGGGCAGCCCTGATGGACACACGTCCTAGCGGTGCGACCCTGGGCGAGTCACGGAACCCCGCTGGCCTGGCCTTGGCCTCCCTCTTAGGCGTGTTCTTTATTTTTTTTTTAAATATATTTTATTTGATCATTTCCAAGCATTATTCGTTAAAGATCATTTTCTTTTCCTCCCCCCCACCCCCCATAGCCGACGCGTAAGTCCACTGGGCATTAGATGTTTTCTTGATTTGAACCCATTGCTTTGTTGATAGTATTTGCACTAGAGTGTTCATTTAAAGTCTATCCTCTGTCATGTCCCCTCAACCTCTGTATTCAGGCAGTTGCTTTTCCTCGGTGTTTCCACTCCCATAGTTTATCCTTTGCTTATGAATGGTGTTTTTTTTCTCCTGGATCCCTGAAAGTTGTTCAGGGACATTACACCGCCCCTAATGGAGAAGTCCATTACCTTCGATTATACCACAGTGTATTAGTCTCTGTGTACAATGTTCTCCTGGTTCTGCTCCTCTCGCTCTGCATCACTTCCTGGAGGTTGTTCCAGTCTCCATGGAACTTCTCCACTTTATTATTCCTTTGAGCACAATAGTACTCCATCACCAACATATACCACAGTTTGTTCAGCCATTCCCCAATTGATGGGCATCCCCTTGTTTTCCAGTTTTGGGCCACCACAAAGAGCGCAGCTATGAATATTTTTGTACAAGTCTTTTTGTCCATTATCTCTTTGGGGTACAGACCCAGCAGTGCTATGGCTGGGTCAAAGGGTAGATATTCTTTTGTCGCCCTTTGCGCATAGCTCCAAATTGCCCTCCAGAATGGTTGGATCAGTTCACAACTCCACCAGCAATGAATCAATGTCCCTATTTTGCCACATCCCCTCCAGCATTCATTACTTTCCTTTGCTGTAATGTTAGCCAATCTGCTAGGTGTGAGGTGATACCTCAGAGTTGTTTTGATTTGCATCTCTCTGATTATAAGAGATGTAGAACACTTCTTCATGTGCTTGTTAATAGTTTTGATTTCTTTATCTGAGAACTGCCTATCCATGTCCCTTGCCCATTTATCAATTGGGGAATGGCTTGATTTTTTGTACAATTGATTTAGCTCATTATAAATATGAGTAATTAAACCTTTGTCAGAGGTTTCTATGAAGATTTTTCCCAATTTGTTGTTTCCCTTCTGATTTTAGTTATATTGGTTTTGTTTGTACAAAAGCTTTTTAGTTTGATGTAGTCAAAATTATTTATTTTACATTTTGTGATTCTTTCTATATCTTGCTTGGTTTTAAAGCCTTTCCCCTCCCAAAGGTCTGACATGTATACTATTCTGGGTTTACCCAATTTACTTATGGTTTCCTTCTTTATGTTTAAGTCACTCACCCATTTTGAATTTATCTTGGTGTAGGGTGTGAGGTGTTGATCTATTCCTAGTCTCTCCCACACTGTCTTCCAATTTTCCCAGCAGTTTTTATCGAATAGTGGATTTTTGTCCCAAAAGCTGGGATCTTTGGGTTTATCGTATACTGTCTTGCTGAGGTCGCTTTCCCCCAGTCTATTCCACTGATCTTCCTTTCTGTTTCTTAGCCAGTACCAAATTGTTTTGATGACTGCTGCTTTGTAATATAGTTTTAGGTCAGGGACTGCAAGGCCCCCATCGTATGTGTTTTTTTTCATTATTTCCCTGGATATCCTTGATCTTTTGTTCTTCCAAATGAACTTTGTTATGGTTTTTTCTAAATCAGTGAAGAAGTATTTTGGTAGTTCAATGGGTATGGCACTAAATAGATAAATAAGTTTGGGTAGGATGGTCATTTTTATTATATTGGCTCTTCCTACCCATGAGCAGTTAATGTTTTTCCAATTGCTCAAGCCTAGTTTTAGTTGTGTGGCGAGTGTTTTGTAGTTGTGTTCATATAGTTCCTGTGTTTGTCTTGGGAGATAGATTCCTAGGTATTTTATTTTGTCTAAGGTGATTTTGAATGGGATTTCTCTTTCTAGTTCTTGCTGCTGAGCTGTGTTGGAGATATATAGAAAAGCTGATGACTTATGTGGGTTTATTTTGTATCCTGCAACTTTGCTAAAGTTGTTGATTATTTCAATTAGCTTTTTGGTTGAATCTCTAGGATTCTTTAAGTAGACCATCATGTCATCCGCAAAGAGTGATAACTTGGTCTCCTCCTTGCCTATTTTGATGCCTTCAATTTCTTTATCTTCTCTAATTGCTACTGCTAGTGTTTCTAGTACAATGTCAAATAGTAGGGGTGATAATGGGCATCCTTGTTTCACTCCTGATCTTATTGGGAATGCATCTAGTTTATCCCCATTGCAGATGATATTAGCTGTTGGTTTTAGATATATACTGTTTATTATTTTTAGGAATGACCCTTCTATTCCTATGCTTTCTAGTGTTTTTAATAGGAATGGGTGTTGTATTTTATCAAAGGCTTTTTCTGCATCTATTGAGATAATCATGTGGTTCTTGCTAGTTTGCTTGTTGATGTGGTCAATTATGTGGATGGTTTTCCTAATGTTGAACCAGCCCTGCATCCCTGGTATGAATCCTACTTGATCATGGTGAATGATCCTTCTGATCACTTGCTGGAGTCTTTTTGCTAGTATCCTATTTAAGATTTTTGCATCTATATTCATTAGGGAGATTGGCCTATAGTTTTCTTTCTCTGTTTTTGACCTGCCTGGTTTTGGAATCAGTACCATGTTTGTGTCGTAAAAGGAGTTTGGTAGAACTCCCTCTTTGCTTATTATGTCAAATAGTTTGTATAGTATTGGGGTTAACTGTTCTCTGAATGTTTGATAGAATTCACTGGTGAATCCATCAGGCCCTGGGGATTTTTTCTTAGGAAGTTCTTTGATGGCTTGATGGATTTCAATTTCTGATATGGGATTATTTAAGAATTCTATTTCCTCTTCTGTTAGGCAGTTTGTATTTTTGTATATATTCATCCATTTCTCCTAAATTGGTGTATTTGTTGCCATATAATTGGGCAAAGTAATTTCTAATGATTGCCTTAATTTCCTCCTCATTGGAGGTGCTGTCCCCCTTTTCATCTTTAATGCTGTGAATTTGCTTTTCTTCCTTCCTTTTTTTAATTAGATTGACTAGTACTTTGTCTATTTTGTTTGTTTTTTCAAAGTACCAGCTTCTTGTCTTATTTATTAAATCAATAGTTCTATCACTTTCGATTTTATTAATTTCTCCCTTAATTTTTAGGATTTCTAATTTGGTTTTCTGCTGGGGGTTTTTAATTTGATCGCTTTCGAGTTTTTTCAATTGCATTTCCAATTGATTGATCTCTGCTCTCCCTTGTTTGTTAATATAAGCTTTCAGGGATATGAATTTGCCTCTGATTACCGCTTTGGCTGCATCCCAAAAGGTTTGAAAGGATGTTTCGCCATTGTCATTTTCCTTGATGAAATTATTAATTGTTTCTATGATTTCTTCTTTAACTAAACGGTTTTGGAGTATCATATTGTTTAATTTCCAATTGGTTTTAGATTTGGTTTTCCATGTACCATTACTAATCATTATTTTTATTGCCTTGTGATCTGAGAAGGCTGCATTCATTATTTCTGCTTTTTTGCATTTGTGTGCTATATTTCTGTGACCTAATGTATGGTCAATTTTTGTGAATGTGCCATGTGGTGCTGAGAAGAAGGTGTATTCCTTTTTATCCCTATTTATTTTTCTCCATATGTCTATTAATTCTAATTTTTCTAAGATTTCATTCACTTCTTTTACCTCTTTCTTATTTATTTTTTGATTTGATTTATCTAAATTTGATAATGGTTGGTTTCAGTCTCCCACTAGTATGGTTTTATTGTCTATTTCTTCCTTCAATTCTCCTAGTTTCTCCATTAGAAATTTGGGTGCTATATTATTTGGTGCATACATGTTGATTAATGATATTTCCTCGTTGTCTAGAGTCCCTTTTAACAAAATATAATTACCTTCCCTATCCCTTTTGATCAGGTCTATTTTTGCATTGGCTTTATCAGATATCATGATTACCACTCCTGCCTTCTTTCTATCAGTTGAGGCCCAGAAGGTCTTACTCCATCCTTTAATTCTGACCTTGTGGGTGTCAACCCACCTCATGTGTGTTTCTTGAAGACAACATATGGTAGGGTTTTGGATTCTAATCCATTCTGCTATTCGTCTACGTTTTATGGGTGAGTTCATCCCATTCACGTTCAAAGTTATGATTGTCATTTGTGGACTCCCTGGCATTTTGATTGCCTTCCCTAATTCTAACCTTTTCTTCTTCGGCTCTACCTTTTAGTCCAGTGATTTACTTTGAATCAGTGCCCCTTGTCCCCTCCCTTGATGTTTCCCTTTTTAGTCCCTCCCTTTTTCTTCCCTCCCCCTCCCCCCTCTCTTTCCCTCCCTTTTTGTTCTCCCTCTCCCCTTTCCCCCCTTGGTTTTCCCTTCTCCTTACCCTTGTTGGGTAAGATAGAATTCAAGATCCCAATGCATCTGGATGTTTTTCCCTCTCAGAGTTGATTTCCCTGAGATTGAGGTTTAAGTAAATCCCCCCCCCCCCTTCCTCTCCTTCTTACAGGAGTTTTCTTCCCCTCCCCTTCCCATGTGAATCTTTGTGTGAGAACCATTATTCTATTTGGTCTTTCTTTACCCCCTATTTATACATTACATTTTCCCCATATGTTAGTATACATAGATTGATATAAATGTAGTCCTTATAGAAGAGAGTTTGAGTAAAAGAAGAAGATAACATTTTTCCCCTTTCCTTAATATTTACCTTTTCAGGTATTCCTTGCTCTTTGATTTTCGGTATCAAACTTTCCACAGAGCTCTGGTCTTTTCTTTGCAAAAAGTTGGAAGTCTTCTATTTTGTTGAATGCCCATACTTTCCCTTGGAAGTATATAGTCAGTTTTGCTGGGTAGCTGATTCTTGGTTGGAGACCCAGCTCTCTTGCCTTTCTGAAGATCATGTTCCATGCCTTACGATCATTCAGAGTAGAACTTGCAAGGTCTTGTGTGACCCTGATTGGTATTCCTTTATATCTAAATTGTCTTTTTCTGGCTTCCTGTAGGATTTTTTCTTTTGTTTGATAGCTTTGGAATTTGGCAATTACATTCCTGGGAGTTGTCTTTTGGGGGTTTAGTGTAGAAGGTGTTCTGTGAGCTCTGTCAGTGGCTGTATTGCCCCCTTGTTCTAGAATCTCTGGGCAATTTTCTTTGATTATATCTTGTATCACCATGTCCAGTTTGGTGTTTATTTCTGGCTTTTCTGGGAGTCCAATTATTCTTAAATTTTCTCTTCTCCCTCTATTTTCCAGATCTATCACCTTGTTGGTGAGATATTTTATGTTCTCTTCTAATTTCTTGGTGTTTTGGCTTTGCTTTATTAGTTCTTGCTTTAAAGCCTGGTTTTCTTTTACAGTTTGGTCAAACTGGTTTTGTAGATGCATGAATTTCTTTTGCATTATTTCCCACTTTTCCTCCCAGAGGGCTTCCATCTTTTTGGTCATTTCTGATTCAAATTCTTCATGGGTTTGTGGAGAGTTTCTATTTCCTTTGGAAGATTTTGGAGAATTTTCTTGTATATCTTCTTCTATCTGCTCTGTATTTTGTATTTTGGCTCCATAGAATGTGTCCAAAGTCGCCCCTTTCTTCTTATTTTTCTTGGTATTTTGGGGCTTCTGTGCTTCTGTGGAGTTTGTCATCTCTGAATGTGGAGGATTAGCTTTTCTTATCTCTGTCTGGTGATCAGAGGCTTTAGTCCTGGGCAGATGGTTCTATGAGCTTTCCCTGGGTTAAACTGAATATGCCTCACTGGAACTGGAATGGAAGGGTCGGACCACGAGGCCACACTCTTCCCCGGCTCGCTTTCCGGAAGTTGCCTTCAGAATCGCCGGCTGTGAGGCTGTTTCGTGGGCCTGCGGGGGGGATGGGCTGCAGCTTTCCCAAGCTCCGAGGGTGAGGACTTTCACTGAGACTTGGATAGCAGGATCCAGCCCGTGAGGCTGTCTTGCCCGCCCTGAGGGTTGCTGTTGTTTCGACCAGCTCTCTGCAGCGGAAGCCCCAGGCAGTAACTTTCACTGGGACTAGGGTAGAAGGCCCTGAGGGTTGTTGTTCCGAGGACCCTGCTCTCTGAGCCCGGCGGGGCTGCGGCTTCCGGGAGCCTTGGACTCTGCGCTCCTACCCCTGAGGTCCGAGTGATCTCGGGTTCTGGCTTTTGAGGGGAGCCGTACCTTTTGAACCGGGTCCAGGTCCAGGAGGAGGGTTCCCAGGGTCTGTGCTGTTGATTGTTTTGAATTTCGGCGCCTTAGGAGCTTTTGGTTTGAGATTGGTCGGGAAGGGTTTTCTGGAGATCTGAGCTTTAGCTTTCTCTAAGCCGCCATCTTAACTGGAAGTCCTTAGGCGTGTTCTTAAGCGAGTACGTGGTTAAAAAAGAAGACGATGCAAAGAAAGGACGAGTGTCTCCCTGGCAGACCCCCCGCCTTCCCTCAGGCCATCCCATGAATCAGTTCAGCTCATGAATCGTCTGTTCATGTTAGCCTGGCCAGAATGTGCCGCTGGGGGAGGGGCCCACCGCGCCTCGGCCTCCTGGGCTCGCACACGGCTCCTTCGTGCCTCCTCACCCAGTTATTTGGTTCGGGAAACCCCGGGAGGGCAGGCAGTGTGGGGTGGGACCCCCGCGGGGTCGAACCCTGCTCGAGCACGTAGGAGCTGGGGAGCCTCTACCTTCTCTGAGCCTCTCTGAGCTCCCGTCTCGGCACGGAGCGCCCTTGGGCCCAGGCAGCTCCCGGGGGCAGAGCCTGTGCGCCAGGCAGCCTGCGGCCTTCCTCGGCGCCTCCTGTGCATGGCGGCCCAGGTGGGGGCGGGCTGCCGCCCCAGGGAGCGCGCCAGCGGCAGAGAAGGCCCCGGGCGGGCAGGCCGGCAGGCATCGGGCCGGGGAAAGGGCGTTCTCCGTTGGCGTTCCCTTGCCCGTTTTCAGGCCGGACTTCCAGATCCGATCATCCCCGGCCCTCCCTGGAGGCCTTGGTGAGGCGTACGGTGTGCCGAACCCGGGCACGGCTTTGCCCGTACCTCATTGGCTTGTCACAGTCGCGGGGATGGGCCGGCTGCTCTTAGCGGCCTGAGGGAGGTCCAGTGACTTGCCCAGGCTCACACCGCCTGTAAGGCCCGAGCTGGGATTTCAGCTCTGGACTTCCGGCTCCAGGCCCCCGGGGGGACCTTCCACGCCGTGAAGGTCTCGGGGTGGCGGGCGGCCCAAGGCCAGGAGGGAGGCGGAAGCGCTGGCGACAGGACAGGGCCGGGAGCGGAGCCGAGGCAAAGCCCCCAAGGGCGGCGGGGCGGGCGGCGAGTCTGTGTGCCACCTTCTGTCTTGGAGCCGACGCTGAGGACATGAAGGCCTTCCTAAGGCAGACGCCGGCGGCCCCACGGGAAGGGTCAGAGGCCCGGTTGGAGCCCGGACCTCCCGGCTCTGCTCAGGCGAGCCGTTCCCCGTCCCGTGGCCACCCACGTTGTCTGGCTCTTGGCAGGAAACGCGCTGGTGGAGCACAGGCGTGCGGAGGCGCTGCCTCCCTCTGGGCCTTGGGCCCGTCGCCCCTAGCACAGGGCCCAGTTCGTCGTCATCATCCGTTCGGGAGGAGGTCAAGTGGTTTTCTGACTGGGCTGGAACTCGCACCCAGCTCCTCCCATTCTGCCTTCAGAGCTCTTTCTGCCAGTCCAGTTCCTCAGCACGCCTTTCTGTTGAACTCTGGTGCTTCGTGGCGGCGTGGCTCTGGGCCACTCTCGGTGGGCCTCTCTAAAATGGGGGCAGTGACAGCTCAGCGTGCAGGGCCAGGAGTGGGCTTCTCCAGAGAGCTGCCTGGGCACTGCCCCTGGCACCGCCTGGCTGCACGGCTGGCTCTTTCCCTGCCTCCCGGGTACCTGGAGGAAAGGCGAACGGGCTCTGGGAGCCTCGCTTTGTGTGCCCGGAGACCTCGACCGCTCCGGGTGACCGAGGAGTCCCCGCCGTCCGTGGCGAGCTGGCAGGCTCGTGCCGGTCCTCCGGCCCTCGCCCTGTGGGGCCGGATTGCCGCCGAGGGGGGCTTCTGGGCCCAGCACGTGGGGGCCGACACGGGCCGTCACCCCTCCCACCGAGGAGTCTGGCCGTTTTCCAGGCAGGCTCTCTGTGCGAGCCCGTCTTTCTGGGGCTTCTCTGGGCAGATCTTCGGGCCCGCGGGAACAGCCTTCTTTGTTCTGGATCTGGCATGGCTTTTGGATGGGGAACACGGTAAGCCGGGAGCCGCGGTCAGGACGGGCCTGTCCTTCTCCTCCGCAGGGTCTTCGGGGTTCATTCAGAGCTGCGTGTCCGGGCCTCAGAGCCCCAAAGAAACGAGCAGCTGTGCCTGGGAGGAGGCGGGCCCGGTGTGAGAGCCGCCAGGCCAGCCCGAGAGTCCTGTAGCGCCTGCTCTTTTGGGGGGCCACTCGCGGGGGGGCCTGCGGTTGGTGCCGGTCTCTCTTCCTTCATCCCTCGAGGGCCCTTTGGGGGCTTCCCTTTCATTCCCTGCAAAACGAGGGGCTTGGCTTGGGCCCTCCCCAAGGCCACGCTGGCTCCAGACGGGACCTGAGATGGACGGCTTACGTGTAGATTGACGCGGACGCGGACACGTGCAGAGAAATACGTGTACACAGGTGTGCGTGCTGTGTATAGGAGCGAAAGGAAGCGCTGGCTCTGCCCAAGCACCCGACATTTAAGGAAAAGATGACACTCCTGCCTTCAGAACGGGTCCCAAGTACTGGCTCCAAGGCAGCAGAGCAGTAAGGGCTGGGCAGAGGGGGTGCAGTGACTCGCCCAGGGTCACCCAGCTAGGAAGGGTCTGAGGTCACCTCCGAATCCAGAACCGCCTGGCGTTCCCTGCTCTGGGTCACCCAGCTGCCCTCAGGACTTACATTCTGCTGAGCCTTGATTTTAAACACTTTCTCCCCCTCCAGGAGGTTTCTCCGGCTTAGATTTCTTTCCCGTTTGAAGAAACATTTTCAAAGCGGTGCCAGCCCCAAGGCCCCTCTCCTTTGAAAGTCTAGCTCAGCCCCCTCCTCCCAGAAGGCCCCTCTGTCCATTCTGGCCCTAACTGGGCCCTGCTTGGCACTCTGATCGCAGTCCGCCCCGGCAGCAACCCATTGGTCACGTGGGCGTGAAGGGAAAAGCATTTAAATTCGCCTGTGCTGCCCCTTGGGGCGGCGCCGCTCGGGAGAGGTGGCAGGGCCCAGTGACCATTCGCAGAGCTAGTGCTGGAAAGGGGGCTGCGGGGCAGGGACCAGGGGTAGGCCGGAGCTCTGAGCTCCAGAACCAGCAGGGGGCTCAGAGCTAATGTCTTAATGCTCTCGTCTCCGTTTCCTGCTGCCCTGGGTGTGCACCTCTTGTTTCAAGAGGGCGGCTCACGTGCAGCCGGGCCACCGAGTCCTGGATGGGGAGCCTTGAATGCTCAACAACGGGGTTTAGGTTTGATTCCCCGTGGGCTAGGGGTCCCCGGCGGAGGAGGGGAGAGCCCTGGGGACAGGCTGGGCGTGAAGGGACAAGCGGCAGGACTGGACAGACGCCGTCCAGACGCGGGCCGGATGTGGGCTCCGGGAGGGCCTGTGGACCGAGGATGGGTCGCTTTGTCTACGTTTTAAAGCCCTGCCGGGCCTCAGCCGAGGACGAGGGGCGAGGCCGTGGGGGGCGGGCGCGCCGCACCCGGGGTCGCCCAGCGAGGCAGCGTCGGGGGCCAGCCTGGCTCTGAGCCCCCCGGCTGCCCTGCCTTTGGATTTGGGTCTGCGTCGTGTAGTCATTGGAATGACCCGCTTCGAGGGAGAAACAAGCCTCTGTTGGTGGCGGCCGTGCGGCCGTGCTTGGGAAGGTGTCTGGCCACAAAGCCTGACCCGTTTTCCAGGGGACGCCACGTTGAGCGGCTCGCTCCGAGGGACCGGAAACCCCAGGTCAGACTGCGCGTAGGGTGTCCGGACAGGCCTCGGGCCTTGCCTTCAGGTCCTGGGCCGGCCCAGCTCCGTCGCTGCTTCCCCGGCTTCCCCGGCGCTCCTCCTGGTCCGCAGCCCGCGATCTGGCGGCTCCGTCCTCCTGCCTGGGGTTGGGGCCTGCGGAGCCGGGCTGACGGCTCTGTTCCTGCGGGCATCCGCCTTCCGCGCTCCTGGAGTCGGCATTCTTTTCCTTTTGTCTGGGTCCAGCTCGAAGCGCTTCCCTTGTGCCGAGGACCTGGGCGGGGAGCAGATGCTCCCGTGTCTGTGAGCCCGGGGGGTCCCCCAGGAGGCCCCCCCCGGCCCTTTCTCAGCTCAGTCCCCACTCCTTCCGCCCTGATCCCCCCTCGGCGTCCTGCGTGACAAGACCTGCGACCCCCCGCGGTTTGGACTCCCTCCGGGGAGGGTTGTCCGGGTTTTGTTTCTCATCCTTTGTTTTGTGGCTTCCGTGTCTCCCAGTGTCTTACCTTCTGCCTTGGAATTCCAGGCCAGAAGAGAGCTAAGGGCGAGGCAGTCCGAGTCAGACTGTGTCTCCGTCTGGCTCTGTGTCCGTGGCGCTGCCGAGCTGCCCCGGCCCAGGATGTCCTCAGACGTGGTGCCGGCGGGGCATGAGGATGTCGGGTGTGAGCTTACACAAAGCGCGCAGCCTGCTTGCAGCACTAGGGGCTGCCCGTCTGAAGGGCCAGGGCGAGGTCCACAGGGGCTGCCCGTCTGGAGGGCCAGGGCAAGGTCTACAGGGGCTGCCCGTCTGAAGGGCCAGAGCGAGGTCTACAGGGGCTGCCCGTCTGAAGGGCCAGGGTGAGGTCTACAGGGGCTGCCCGTCTGAAGGGCCAGGGCGAGGTCCACAGGGGCTGCCCGTCTGAAGGGCCAGGGCGAGGTCTACAGGGGCTGCCCGTCTAGAGGGCCAGGGCAAGGTCCACAGGGGCTGCCCGTCTGAAGGGCCAGGGTGAGGTCTACAGGGGCTGCCCGTCTGAAGGGCCAGGGCGAGGTCCACAGGGGCTGCCCGTCTGAAGGGCCAGGGCGAGGTCTACAGGGGCTGCCCGTCTGAAGGGCCAGGGCGAGGTCTACAAGGGCTGCCCGTCTGAAGGGCCAGGGCGAGGTCTACAGGGGCTGCCCGTCTGAAGGGCCAGGGCGAATGGCTGGCGCGGGTCGTGGTCGTGCTGCGGAGCCCGAGCGCCGGTCACCGTCCAGCACGGGCCGGAGGGCACGGGCCGGCCGGGATGGGCGGCCACGCTGGGCTCCCTCTGGAAAGGGAATCTCGGGCCTTGGTAAGAGGCGGGGCTTCACTTCTGGAATAAGCTGGAGACTATGGAGAAGAAGCCGGCCAGGACCTCGGCGCCTGGGGCCCTGGAGATGGAGGTCTCGGGTTCAAATCCAGCCTGAGACACGGCCTACGTGGGTGACCCTGGACAAGTCCTCACCCCTCATTGCCTAGCCCTGTGGCGTAATTTCTGACCGTGGGATGCCCTGTAGATCCACGGAGTCCGTCTCCAGGCCAGGAAGACCCCGAGCCCGGGGGGAGACCTTCCCGTACAGCCCAAGAGTCCTTCAGGACAGGGATCAAAGTAGAGACGGGCCCGGAAGGCCCCCTCCTGGGCCCAAGAGGCCGCTCGAGAGCGAGGGGAGGCCCTGTGCGAGGGGAGGCCCGGTGGCGCGGGTCCCAGCGATGGATGGTGAGCTCCAGCGGTCACTCGCACCCCGCAGCCCTGCCGCAGCAATTCTCCCCAGGGAGGGTTTCACCGTGTGCGTGCGTGGACCCCGCCGCTGTCCTGGGGACCCGAGGGCCTTGCTCTGCCTGGGCCCCAGAGGGGGAGCTGGAATGCCCCCCGGCCCGGCCTGGCCCAGCCTTCGCCGCCTCTGACACGGGGCCTCCCTCGAGCCTTTCCGGTCTCGTTTCACGTTCACGCGCCGCTTGCTCTGTCCTCGGCTCGCTTGAGCGCGAGCTTCCCGCCGACGAGGGACGCCGTGTTTGCCTTTGTGTCCACCTCCCAGCCAGCCTCGTCCTTACGGAGGGCTCCGGCGTGGAGCTCCTGTCGGGGCCGGCGGGCTTCTCCCCATCCCCACGGCCGTGCCCTGCAGCGGCTGCTCTGAGCTCTGCACGCAGAGCCAGGGCCCCGGGAAGGGCCAGCGGCGGGGGCAGCCTTCTCGCCGATGGGGCCCTCCCGGGCGGAGAAGCCCAGGTCCCCGGAGGTGCCGCTGCCTTTCGCCGCGCCGGCCTGCAGCCACCTGCTGGCCCTCCGCCTGCAGCCACCTGCTGGCCCTCCGCCGTCAGGCCCAGGCTGGGGCCCCGCCGACCTCATGCAGGCCTCAGGCCCTCACGCAGGCCTCAGGCTGGCCCCAACGACCTCGCGCAGGCCTCAGGCCCTCACGCAGGCCTCAGGCTGGCCCCGCCGACCTCATGCAGGCCTCAGGCCCTCACGCAGGCCCAGGCTGGGGCCCCGCCGACCTCATGCAGGCCTCAGGCCCTCACGCAGGCCCAGGCTGGGGCCCCAACGACCTCGCGCAGGCCTCAGGCCCTCACGCAGGCCTCAGGCTGGCCCCGCCGACCTCGCGCAGGCCTCAGGCCGGGGCCCCGCCGACCCTGGAACTGGGGGAGGCGGTCCTGCCGGAGGCCCTGGAGGGGAGACCGATGCTTGTCCTGCTCTCTGAAGGCCAAAGGCGCCGGGCGCCAGCCGGAGGGGCTCGTCCAGCTCTGAGGCTTGTGGACACCTTCGACGCTGGATTTCACGCTGCTTTTCTGACGTGACTCCTCGACTTGGGGGCCCCTGGAAAGCTTGAACTGTTGGGTCGTCCCCCGCGCATCTTTTCGGACGGAACTGGCACCGGCCTGTCTGCTTTGTGAGTCTGTGTTCAGAGATGTCCCATCGTGCCCAGGCAGTCGGCCTTCCTGATGGAAGCCCCCCGAAACACTCTTTGTTGCTTTCCTTGCCTCCCTTTAGCTTGACTTAATGAATTAAAAACCTTCAAGGGGCAGCTGGTAGCTCAGTGGATAGAGAGCCAGGCCTCCAGACAGGAGCTCCTGGGTTCCAGTCCGGCCTCAGACCCCTCCTAGCTGGGTGACCCTGGGCAAGTCACTTGACCCCTATTGCCTAGTCCTTACTGCTCTTCTGCCTTGGAACCAGCACACAGTATTGATTCTAAGGAGGAAGGTGAGGGTTTAGGAAGAAACAAAATTTAGGACATAACAACAGACACCCAAAAAGAAGAAGAAGAAGAAAGGTTTTGGAGGCCGCCCGCCCTTGTTGTTCCCAAGCTGCATTTTGGAAAAGACGCTCGCTGGCCCCCAGCCCGCTTCAGGCCCCACACAGGGGGGTTGGAAGGCCTCCTGGTGATCAGGTTCCTTTTTTCTGACTGTAGACAAGGACAGAGCCTGCCTGAATGATCATTTGTCGGTGCATCCGCTCCGTCCTCCTCCGGGCTCTTGGCCCGGCTGCCTGGCTCACTCGGCCGTCTTTGGAGCCTCTGTGCCAACCCGTAAGTGGGCCGAGGCTGTGAGCGGCCCCTTCTGGCGGGAGGAGCTGTTCTTCTGGAGGGCGCGTCCTCCCTCTTGGCGTGGGGCTTTGGGAAGAGGCTGCCGCTCTCTCGGGGCTGCTCCGTGTTTGGGGAGCCTTTCCTGAGACCGGCAGCTCGCCATCTCTGCGTCCTCTGTTCAGGGGCGAACGGCCTGCCGCTGCCGGCCCTGTGAGACGCCCTTGACAGTCTCCCGGATCTTATCCGCTTGCCAAGGGCCGCAGTGGCCTTACTAGGTGGGACAGTGAAGCTCTCTGAGCTCTCCTCTGTAAAATGGGCACAAAAACCACCCTTCTTGGGAAATATCCCCGGGTTATTGTGAGGCTCACGTGAGGCAGCCGTGACGGCACTTTTAAAGTGATGCAGCGTGAATATTAACCCTCTTCTAACTCTGTCCGGATCGGAGCTAAGTAGGAAACACCGTGTTTTATCAGATCTGGCTGAACCTAATTCTTGAACGGCTTGCTTGGCTCATTTTCACCTTTGAAGCTCAGAATTCCTTCCGATTCCTCTACTTCACATTAATTATAGAAGCACCTTTGTCTGCCTGCACGTTTTACCTTCGATATCTCAGCCTTTAGTTATTTATCTGCTTCATAGAACTGCAAGGAGGTTCAGAGGAGATAACGGAAAGCATTTTGCCATTGTGCCGCACTCTAGCATTCAGCTCCATCTTGATCCAGTAGGTACCATTCTGTTACCCCTGCGCTGTGTGATGGGTCTACAAATGCCTTTGGTGATTTTTCTCCGTTTCTTGAACATAGTTCAGTTTTGGTCACAGAACCGCCATATTTCTGTTCCTTGCCTTTTGGCTAACCTACGATTTTGATGCCTCAGAGATTGTGGTATTCAATGACTCGTCGCTATGTACCATCAACCGAACAATATTAGTGTTGAGAGATGAGATTTCATCTCGATGAAATGGGTTCACTGAATGGTCCACGACAACTCGTCCTACTCTCTTCTTCCAGGTTGATTTTGAGCCCAGCCCACTGTCCGTCTAGGGCATCTGTCAAAGACCAGTATGCTAGTGGAATCCGTTTCATTGGCTTTCACCCATCATGGACACAGTTGGAGAGTAGAAGCACAGTCCATTTGGCTTTCCCTGTTTGGATTGTCAGGCCAAACTCTTATGAGTACTTGAAGCTTGCATTGGGGATGGCTAACAGTGTTATGAAGCTTGCTTCAATCAGCAGAATGTCACACAGTTGGAATATATAATGGATCTACTTCATCATTTATGGTCAATCCTCCTTTAATTTGAATTTTAATGGATGCATTTCATTCCAGTGCCAAGCAGGGGTTTGTTTGTGTGTTTTTGGTCTCTTTTTTTGGTTATTAATGAATAGTTATCACATTTGTAGAGCTGGAAGAGAACTTGGAAGTCACAGAAGAGTCAATCACAATAATACTTTAAAATTTTTAATTAAAAAAATTAATTTGAACAACCAAAAAGCATTTCCATATTCACAGCAGCACACAAAAGAACGTTGTGTATGAAACTGTGAATCTCCATTTTACAGTTTACGTGCTATTTAATATATATATATATACACACACACATATATATATATATATATATATATAATAAATTCTGTAGTTATTTTCCAAACTGTCTTGTTTGTATTTCCTTTTGTTTTCATCTGGGCATTAAAAAAATTTTTAAGGCTCTCCTTTTTTGGGAGCATCAGTATTTTTAATGTCTCCTCTTCTTACTGTAGTGGGTAGAAGATGAAATGACTAAGGAAACACAGGTTCAAGCTTCTTAGCATTTCAGTTTATTAAGCAATGCATGCTAATTGCTTAATAAATCGGGACCAGACCCATTCCTCAGTTTGGGGCTAGACCCCAAAGACAAGAAGAGACAGACTTTTATACATTTAAAATAGTTATTCAAAGCCAATTAGTTAAAAAGGAAATAGTACGTTCAGTAATTTAATTTCTAATTGGAGGAAAGATTAGGGACTTTCCAAATTGGGACGGAGAGAGTCAACAGGTACAATTCTCTGAATTCAGAAAAAGTGCCCCACTTCCCCCAAGTGTCAAAGGAATGTGATACATGAACTGCTTCATCAGTACAGGGTCAGAAAAGACATGTGGGTTGCTTGAGATATATAATTGTGAGAAAATTCCTTGCATCGGCCTTCAGATCTGACTGGTTTCTGGTCAGCATCACCTCAGTCCTTAGTTAAGGAAGGGTCTCTAAGCAGCAGAGAGAGGTGGTTCAGTCTCCAGCCGTGCAGGGCTAGGTTCAAACAATGAAATAAGGTTTTCTTTCAGTTCCCACAACTGAACAAAGTTTTCTCACAAGGCAGAAATTGGACTAGACCCATAATCAGATAGAAACTAAGCTAGCTCTAAATCAAGTCACAAAATGAAGTCATTGTGGTTCACTCAATTCCCACAATTAAGCACTTGCTGTCTGAATCCCTTCAGTTTTCTCATTACCCTTCTCATTAGAAAATTGAGAAAAAACTTGTAATAAGAATAGACAAGCCAAAAAAACCCCCACAAATTGCATTAGTACATTGCATAGCATATAGTGGGAACCTAGTACATGTTTGTTCACTTGACAGTAAGCAGGTTGGAAAGTGGATAAACTTTTCTGCACCTCGACTCTCTCATTGCTGTGCAGGAAGTGGTACTAATGAGTTCCATCCTAAGTCCACTGAAGAATTGGTTGGGTATTGCCTTGATCGCAGAGTTCTTTAGTCTTCCAAAGTTGTGTTTGGATAAAATGTTGTCCTTGTAAAAATTTCTTTAAGGTTCTGAAGAGACACTTGTTTCTTCTCCTATTAGAATATAACCCACTACGTCATCCGATATAGCTCCTTTTAGTTGCTCCTAGAAATTTCCCCGTGTTTCTCTGGATTCTTGAATTTGTATTTCAAAGTTTCTGCTCGGTTCTTGTCATTTTATCAGAAATGCTTGAAAATCCCCCGTACCATTGAAAGTCTATTCTCTCCCTCCCTCTATGGGATTATACTCAGCTTTTCAGGATTAGTTAGTTATTCTTGGCTGTACACTATCTCTTTTGCCTTTCAAGATCTCCTCTTATTTTTAGTAGAAGCTGCCAAGTCTTGTGTGGTCCCCTCACTGGCTCTTTAGTACTAGAACGCGGACAGTATTTTTGTCTTTAAGTGGGAGTCTTGAGTTTTGCTCTGGATTTTCTTGTACTTATTCTTTGGAAGTTTCTTTCAGTAGGTGATTCTGTCTTCAGTTTGCCTTTTGGGCCTCTTTTTTGGGGGGGGAGTTAACCTTAGAGATTTAACTTCATCTGATTTTCTTCCATTCTAGACAACAAAAGTACAAATGCAACATTATCTGAAGTGCTGCAAAGATAAAAACTCAACACACAAAATTCCAAGTACATAATATATATAGTAGAAGTCAAGAATGCACTTTGCAAAATTAGCCTGTTAGCCTCTCAAGGGGCCATAGCTTCAGAGGGCTGGCACCTTCATGAGACAGCCCTCAGGGCCTGGTATACAACCAGCTTTTCAGTTTCTGAGAGGAGGGTAGAGAGTGTGTGTGTGTGTGTATGTGTGTGTGTAAGGAACATTTACACCAATGAGTAAAGAGATGAGACAAAAAAATCCATACTTTTCTCCCCCTAAATCCTTACCTTCTGTCTTAGAATCAATATTGTATATTAGTTTCAAGGCAGAAGTGACTTGCCCAGGGTCACACAGCTAGGAAGTAAAAATAAACATCTATATATTCTTTCCCAGAGTGTTTTTATCAGAACATTCCGAGAAAAAAAATTCAAGGAAGGACATTGACCATGGGCCTAGCCTTAGCAGGCGCTAAAGTGTCAGTGGAACGAGTTGCAGGAGCTCATGTTCTCTTTTCTTAAAGAATCAGACTGGCCAATAAGGGACCATTCGGCATCCTCTGGTGCTGGTACTCAGGACTCGAGCTCCACAAGACAAGGGTAATTTTCATTGATGATTTTTGGTCATCATGGCCCTGGGAGTGGATAGGAGGAGAAGCAGGAGACAGCGGTGTCTCAGAAAGCTAGAGGGGAGCATGTAGGAGAAGGTGGATGAGGGTCAGTGGGTGCTGAGAAGTCAAGGAAGATGAGCATGAGAGAAGGCAGTTGAAAAATCATCGGTGACTTGGAGGGGATAGTTTCCAATGGAGTGATAAAGTTGGAAGCTCAATGGCAGAGACAAGGTGGAAGCAGCCAGCGTAGACGGCTTTTTAAAAGATCTTAGCTGAGGAGGGGAGGAGAGATAGAAGAGGAAAGGCAACAGGGAGTTAGTGGTAGCATCTGCTGAGGGTTTTTTCGGGATAGGGGAAGCATAAGTGTTTGTAGGCGGCAGAGAAGGAGCCGATACATGGGGAGAACGTGAAGATTAGGGCATGGAGATTAGGCAAGGATCAGTGTTCTGGAGATGATGGGAAAAGAGAAGATGCTAGAGTACAGATAGACAGGTTTGCCTTGGCGAGGAGGAGAGATAGTGGCAGTCCTCAGCCTCAGTCAAGTCATAGTGTCTCTGGGCCTCAGTTTCCTCAATTTATCACTACTTTCTTTTTAAAGTCCTTACTTTTGATCTTAGTGAGAATTCCAAGTGGGGCAAGGGCTAGGCAACTGGGATTACGTTATCTGCTCATGGTCACGCAGCTAGGCCAAACTGGAACCCGGGGCCTCCCGACTCCAGGCCTAACGCTCTATCCACTGTACCACCTAGCTGCCCCAGTTCCTTCAGTTCATACAATTTTAGAGTTGCTTCCTGAGCTCTCTTCTGGTACGAATATTCATTGATTTCATAAAATATGAAACTCTACTAATACTCCTCATTCTCACCCAATAGTACTTCCTCTGGAGGGGGAATAGCATTCTTTGTCATGAATCCTTCAGCACTCTCTTGGATAGCTTCTTGCTGAGCGTAGGGATCCCCCATTCTAATGGAGGATTCAGCATGCAAAGCAATTAGGTATGTAGAGCGTCTCTCTCTCTCTATCTTCTATATGATGGAAGTGGCTGGTTCTCTTGGAGCGAAGGCTCTAGCAGCACTTTTGGGAAGGACCTTTGGAAGGTGCCATTTGAGGTAAATCTTGACATCTGGAGGTAGAAGTGAGGAGGTAGAGATGGTCACGGAAATGTATGGATTCTGGGGGACGTTGGGTGCCTGGGTGGGTCGGGAGCCAGGCCTAGAGATGGGAGGTCCTGGGTTTAAATCTTGCCCCAGACACTTCCTAGTTGTGTGACCCTGGGCAAGTCACTTGACCCCATTATCTAGTCCTCAGCACTCTTCTGCCTTGGAACTGATCCGCAACATCAATTCTAAGACCGAAGGTAAGGGTTTAAAAAAGTGTGGCTGCAGGAAGTGAAGGGTCGTGTGTGAGGGAGGGCATGTAGAAGGCATCTCAGACGACTAATGACTAGTCCCATGTTGGGTCCCAAAGGCTTGGACCCTCTGTTGCTTTGGGTAGACCAGTGGCATTTGGGTGAGCTCATGAAATCGTTCCAAGGCAGAAGGCCTTTCAGTTACTTGGTGAGTATTTTGTTTCTGGGAAGGAGGCGGCTCCCTAATTGTGTTTCTGACATTTCACAGTCATGAACAGTGTAAGCAGAACTTTTTAAGACAAAGTGGTTGGGAGAAAAGTCACTCATTTAGTTTGTGATTCAGGGAACCAGCCCGCTACTGGACGGGTGTCCCAAGGAGGGATAGAAAGAAAGGTCTCAAATAATATTCACAAAAGCACTCTTTGTGTAGCCAAAACCTGGGCACAAAGCGGGTGCCGTAAATTGGAGAATACCTGAAGAAACTGATTTCTACATAGAATGGAATATTAAGAATTCAGATAAATTTGCAGAGCTGTGTAGGAGCCTGGCCTAAGCCAAGATTGGGGTGCTCTCTAGGGCTGACCGCATAGGCCCAAGCTAGCTACTGTTTGGGAGGCCATGGAAGAAAGTGTGGCTGGTAGACCTATTTCAGACTATCGGCTGCCTTGGGGAGGTGGGGGGAAGGGAGGGAGGGAGAAAACCTGAATCCTAAACTGTCAGGAAACAATTGCCAAAGATTGTTCCTATGCGCAGCTGAAAAAACAAATAAGAAGTATTGCCTAAAACCAAACCGACCAACAAAAAACGGAAGGGTGAGAGAGAAGGTATCCTAGCAGGCCGCATCCCCGAACCTGGGTGTGGCCCGGCTCCGGGCCAAGGAGTGGACGCTGAGGGGAGCCGCGACCTCCCCGGCCCTGCCCCGATGTCCCCGCGTCACCACCTGTGACGCCCGGCGTTTCAGAGAGAGCCTCCGAGTCGCCCTGCCAGGAGGTGCTGTCCTTATCCTCCTTTTACAGATGAGGAAGCCGAGGCTTAGCGGGCCTGCCTGACTTGGCCAGAGTCTCACAGCTAGTTGGTGCGGCCCAGCCCGGGGCTCTGTGCCCTCGGGCCCTCCTGGCCCCCTTTGAGAGAAGTCCGTGTGATGCCAACGAAGCCAGCACAGAACGCAGCCAGGCCACGTGCAATACTCAGTCTTGGTTCTGGAGGTCAGAGCGTTCAAGCCTTTTTTCTGCTTGTCCCAGATTTGGGGGCCTGTGGCTGTGGAAGGGTGCTTTATTGGGGGGGCGCGAGGAGTGGTTGGGACGTGGTGCGGGGCCGTACTGTCAGTGGAGCAAGTCTCCAGAGTGGATTCGGTGGCACTGGAAAGCCTCCGGGGCTTGTGAGCCCGCCGTGCAGGGAGCGCCACACGTGCTGGCAGCCTGTGGTGAACCTGCCCCAGATTCCTCCCCAACCTGCAGTAGCAGCCCTTTCTTCTCTCTGAGCACCGGGAGGCCCGGCCCCTAGAGAGCACGAATACAGTCGCTTCCTTTTCTTCTGCCCGTCGCCCTTTCTAGCAGCGGTGCCGAGTCCTTTCTCTTGGCTCCTGTTCCTTCGGCCTTCCCCTCCTGGCCTCTGCACCTGTGCCCATCCTTCCCTCCCTGCCAGAGCTTTCCATTGCCTTCCTGAGTCCCCCAGAGCCCGAAGAGGCCAGAGCGGTTTTCTTGTTTTCATTCTGTCTCCCTATCCTGCCCGTCTGACGTCCTGCCGCCGTCACCTGCCCAGAGAGTCCTTTATGCTTTGCTCCCGGCTCAGACTCTCAGAGCTTTCCCATTGCCTGTGGGATAAGGGATGTTCCTCAGGTGGAGCCTTTCGCCAGCTGCTGTAGGACGATAGAATCTGGTATTTCAGCCTGGAAGACGGGCCTCCGAACTCCTCTGGCCTAGCAGCTGTCCAGGGGCGACCCCAGAACCCTTTTAGTGCATCTTCGAGGCCAGAACTGTTTTCTTCGTAATATGAAGGCAGCTTCGCTCCGAGAACGCCCAGAGCCGAAGGTGCTGGGGAGAGGGGTTCCCCAGCAGTATTTGGGAGTGCAAAGGGATCCTGAGGCCAAGTTTGAGACTCCCTCAGCCCGTCCCATCTAGTCCAGACGCCAGCTGTTTGCTGCTGCTGTGGCGGACCCCTCGTTCCCCAGCCGCACTACACCGGGGGTGTCCCTTCCAGCTTCTCTTCGTGGGGGTCTTTCTCCGTTCGAATGGGAGCCCAGCTCTCCTTCCCCATGGACCTTACTCGGGCACTTGTTTTGGCTGCCCCCCTTTCCTCTAGGTCTCCCCGGGGTGAGAGAAGCCTAGAATCGGCTCGTCTCCGACATGTGCGGCTCGTATTTCCCAGCAGACACGTGCGGATACGAGGGGGACAGGATGGCAGGGCCGCAGACTGAGATTTGGAGGGGCCCTCAGAGGCCCTGGTGGCCAGCGTCCTCCCCACGGCCAGTGCCGTGGGAGTCCTGAGGAGGGTGAAGGCGATGGGAGCTCGTCCTAGGGTGGCGTCCAGTTCGGCTCCCGGGCATTTATTCTCCGAGCGCTCACGCTGGGCAGAGCACTGGTCTGGCCTGCGTCCGAGGGTGCCTCGCCTCCTTTCGGCCCAGGATGAGGCCCTTTGGTGGCTGCCCGGAGGCCCCGCAGGCAGATGAGGAGCAGCCTGCCTTGGTGGCCGGCTCGCAGCATCAGTGCCCTTCGCTGCCCTCTCCTTCGCCCGAAGCAGCTGGCTAGGAAGAGCCCTCTGCGATTCCTCGGCCGGACCCTGGGCCCGTAGCCCCGGTTTCCTGGCTGGGGCCCTTTTGGCTCCAAGCTCTCCGAGGGGGTCGATGCTGTCTTCTTCACTCTCTATCAGAAGAGATGCTGAACCTTCTGTTGTGATAACGCTGGCAACAAGACAAGGCAGAAGCCGGGGTGACTGACGTGGGCCCACCAGCTCCCAGCTCGCCACCGAGCCTGCTTTAGCTGATGGGATGAGTTGGGGTTCTCCCATTCCTGGGGAGTCTCCCCCAAGAGGCGTCCGGCTTTTCCTGGGCACAGCCGCTGTGCCTGCTGCCGCTTCTTGGGCTGCGGCTGAGAGCGGGGTGGCGGGGGAAGCCCTCCCGGAACGCCCCCACATCCTGCCGCCTCCAGGAGGGCCTGACAGCCGAGGCCAAGGAAGCCCCTTTCCAGGCTGGGTCTCCAGCGCTCCTCAATGAGGAGGAAAAGAAGTTGTTTTGGTGCCCTCAAGTGGTGAAATTCCGTCACTTTGGCCCAGCTTGGCTTGGGGAGGGATGGCTCGGAAGGTGGGTGCTGGCTGCTCCTCTGACCAGGAGGAGATGGCTTGGGCCGGCCTCAGAGGGCGAGGAGGTGGCCGTCCCCTGCCGGGAGTGCCGTCCGTCCTCCGCGGCTGCCCGGCCCGGCTTGTCTCGAGAACCCCCCCTTCTCCGCCCCTTCCCTCTCTGTCGCCGCTGCCTCCCCTTGGCAATGCTTTGTTCAGACCAGATGTTTGCAGACTGCCCTGCGCTGGGACTCGGCTTTCCCGCTTTCCTTTTGGCCTTTCATCGACTCCCCGGCGGGTGCCCTGTTCTAGCCACAGGCCAATGGGAGCCTTCTGCGTGCCTGGTGTGAGTGCAGATGGACCGCCTGCCCTCTGCTGCCACCTAGCGGCCCCGAGGCCCAGCAGCAAGCCTCGGTGCCATCTCCCTGCGGGCCGTGGATCAGCGGGCCTTCATGGGCGTCCTGCAGACTTTCCCAGCTGGCCTTCGGTCAGCTCGGGGCCGCGCTGGGGATCTCGCCCTGGGACGTCTCCATCTCGGGCTGTTGTCGGCGGCCCGCTTTCTTTTGTCTTTTTTGTCGCGCCTGTCAGAACCGAAGGGCGTCACGCACAGACGGGGCAGCGGGCCCACTTGGGAACCACATTCAGATGCGGCCCAGGAGGACGTGGAGGCACCGATGAGGAGACGGATGGACAGAGGCCAAAGTGGCAGAGACTTGAGCGAAAATCCTGGCAGAATCCTGGCTCATTCATCCCTCAGTGAGGCCCGCGCCCTTCTGGAAGCGCAGACCCACCAGGCCATCCTCTGCAAGGCGATCCCGAGCAGGCTGCCGCCCCGCCAAGCCCATCGAGTTCAACTTCGGTGAGGCCAGAGCTGAGCGCGGGAAGGCGAGCCTTCCTGGTCCCGTGCCCGGCGCGCTGTCGGCTGTGCCATCTAGCTGCCAGGCTGCTCTGCGGAGCGCTGCTCGGTTTCCTTGGAAGGCTTTCTGTGAGATGGAGGCGCCGCTTAAGAGGAAGCTTTGTCCGGTTTTAAGAGTCGTCGTGTCCGTGAGGGCAGATCACGAACTGGTGCAGCTCTGCGCGCTGTTAGAGAGCAGGAATCCTGGGAGGTCTGCCCGTGGGACGTTATTGTCACGAGACGGCTGATTGGGGCGAGCTCCCTCCTCCGTCTTCTCTCTGGTAGAAGAGACGTGGAGGAGGTGGCCTTTGTCTAGGACCTCGGGGACTAGCCCAGCGCCTTCTCCGATCCTGGGAAACGGGGCGCAGAGAAATTAAGGCCGATCAGGGATGTGAACCTGCGCCCTTAGACTCCAAACCCGCCCTCTTGGCGCCGCTGTGTGCTGCCTCCCCAGTGGCATTTCCTCTTACTGCATTTACGGTGAACAAGAATAACTAACATGCACTTTAGGGAACTTTAAGGCTTGCAAAATGCTTTCTAAATGTCGTCTCACTGGATCCTTACCACTTCTTTAGGCGCTATTTTTATTCCCAGTTTAGAGATGAGGAACTGGAGACGGAGGTGAGGTGACTTGCCCAGGGTCACACAGCTAATAAGTGTAATCAAGCTGGAATTGAATTCACTTCTTACCGTTCAGTCCACCAAGAAAGTAATTTCTTATGTTTTGTGTGATAATCCTTGGACCACGAATCCTATAACTTTGGAAAACTTATGTGTAAATTTGTTATTAAAATAAAATAAAGATAAAACATTAAATAAAATAAGGCGTGTATGCCATGTCTCACTGCTGTCCCAACCCTGTTTTCTTTCTCAGGTGTCAGGGCTTTTCCTAAAGCCTCCCCGCCTGCAAACTCCACTGGTTCCCTTTCACCGTCTAGTACCCACTTGGCCCCTCTCCCTTCCAGTCTTCTTACGTGCCCCGTGCCCCCACGTGCCCTCCGATGCAGGGACACGGGCCTCCTGTCCACCTCGCTCTCCCTTCAGGTCCCAGGGCAATGTCACCTTCTAGGGGAGGCCTTCCCGGGCTCCCCTCTGGACGGCTTCCAGCTCCTCCTTTGGCCATTGTGGTTGGGGTGCTGCCTTCTCCATCAGGCTGGGGGCTCGACGAGAGGACCGGCTTCTGCTTTCTTGCTCCGCTGGAGCCGGCACGCAGCAGGCGTTCAGCAGATGCTTATTGACTGACTGGCCTTGGAGTGGGGTTGTGGGGGCTCTCAGGATCAAAGCCTCACCTTCCTCGTAGTGACTAGACTCAGACTCTTTGCCCACCCGTTTCCTTTTCTTCATGGGCTCCGTTTGGTCATTTCCCAGGACCTTCCGATCCTTACACCGGATCTCACAGCAATCGCAGCCTTTATGCATCTCTCTTAAACCCTCGCCTTCTGCCTTGTCCCTTCTAAGACAGAAGAGGGGGAGGGTTGGGCCGTGGGGCTTCAGTGACTGGTCCAGGATCACACTGAACCCAGGCCTGGCGCTCGAGCCGCTGAGCCACCTCGTCGTGAGATTGCACCTCGCTTTGCATGCGTTCTCTCCTTGGACCTTTACGAGCAGCCGAGGCAGGGCGGTTGTCACAACTGGAGCTGGCCCAGGGGGCTGTGCTCTCTGATTCTGCCTTGGGACCTGCCTGCCTTCGGATGCCCCGGGGGCTTGCCTCTTCCCTTCTTGGTGTTCCCTTTGCCCTGGAGCCCGAGGACTTCCGAGGAAAGGGCTCCGTGGCGCTGCTGAGGATCTCACTTGGAAAACGCCGGGTCTGACGTTCATCTTGCCTCCTGGGGGGCTCGGGGCTCCTTTGAGAGGGGCCGCGCTTTTAGGCATTTAGTTTGTGGGGATCCCTGGCCTGGGTGGCTCGGCCCGTGGAACCGTTGTGTGGTTTCAGCCCCTGAGAGGTCTTCCCTCTGAGTGTGCATGGGCCTGGTTATTGTTAGTGGAGCGCGCGTCCGATCTGGTGCTCTTCATCGTGACGCGCTGCCATCATGAACGGACGGTGGTGCACCGACTGCTAGGCTTATGAGGAGGAGAAGCAGCTCCCTGCCATGGAGGCCATCCAGAGCACCCAGGCCGCAGCTGTCCAGGGTCCAAGAGCTCCCTGTAGGAAGCCCCTGACAGGACTCGGCCCGAGCTTTATGCCCGGGGCTCTTGATCCCTTGCGTGTGTGGCTGTTCTCGGGCAGCTGGACTCCTGTGCTTGGTCACAGTTTAGGGTTCTAGTCTGTTGGACCTAAGCACATGCACCCTGCGCCTCTTCTGGCCCTTCAGGTGCTTTGTAATTGAGGTTGTTGGGGGCTTTGTGGGGTTTTATGATCCGAAGCTGTGTCCGGGGGACACTGACTGCCAAAAGAAGAGTTGCATTTAAGGAGGAGCCTGTGCCTGGGGCCTTAAAGCCATGCCCCATCTCCATCCTTTGTGCTTTCTGCCTTCTGTCTGAAACTGCCTGCCAGCACACTGCCAGGGCCAGCATGACGGCAGAGGCAGGCCTGATCGTGGGATCAGAAAGACGGCGATTCAGGTTCCACGTCCGGCCCGGAGTGTGAGGCCGCCCTCCGTGGTCACTTGGGCGCTCTCTGCGAATAGTACAGGCCCAGCTGACCCATTCCTTGGGGGTGATTTTTCTACCCAGAACCACATCTGTTGACTCTGGGGGTCCAAACGGTTAGGGCTTGTTGGGCCTTGAAAAAGCAAAGTGTGTGTCGCCTTGCAGCTCTCTTGCTTTCTCCGTTATTCCATGCCGAGTTGCCGTGGCTCGGGCTGACTTTGAAGTCTCTGCCTGGTTGAGGTTCTGAGAAATCCCTGCGTGCGCAGTGAAGCTAGTTCCTCATAGGTGGGCCAGGTGAGGCTTCAGTGGATCGTTTGGGCCTCACGTTAGGCCCAGCAGGATGGCCTTCACTGCTTGCTTTATTGTAGAAGAAGCCCCAATGGATTGGGTTCAGTATCTGCCACCCAAGGCGGTTGGGATATTGTCCCCTCTGAGCGCTTTGAGCAATGGGATGACTTACGCTAGATTGAAGAGACGGAGCTCCGTCCTCAGCCAGGAGCCTTGTGGGAGAGAGGAGCTTGGAGGAGCTGCATCTCTCTTCTT